>NW_017257831.1:18238-26113 GCF_001594055.1 Mycetomoellerius zeteki | reverse complement strand
ATAATCATAAAATAGTTGAAATTACCATAAAAATGGTTCAAGTGACTATAATTTTATAGTTATATTTTGGGACAACCATATTTTTTATGGTTGTTGCTGGAACTATATATATATTGTAGTTACTGTTATTATTATTATAGCAGTAATAATCGTAATTATAGTAATATATAATTATAGTTACAAATACCAAACATTTTTGTCTCTGTGTATTTGGCTGTTTGATAGCCGGACACAGATTATTGTATTAATGTACAGTAAAGACTCTGTCTTTGTGCTATATTACGCAAGCATAGACGTATCTACATATATTTTGGTTATTTAGATATTTGCATTTGACTAACTTGCCTCTGTGCTAGCCCCGCTCTACCCTATATCTAAAAGCTAAATATAGATCTGAAAATAATTTTGTTGAACCATCAAAATAGGAATACCAAGCATGATGAACAATGTTACAAAAAGTCTTTTTAGTAATCAATTTAAAAGTCTTACGTAATTATTTCGATTCGCAAATTATCAGATTAGGATTTAGAATGAATCAATTATAAATGTATAATGCCTATTAGAGCCAACGCAATTAATTATTGTATTATAGTAAATAAATTTTTACACATTTCAACAACTCTCTTGTGTTGGCTCTGATAAGCATTTACATTTATTCATTTTTATCCAACAAGATTATTTTCAGATCTATGTCTATAGATATTTCAGCAAAATTGTCATTTTCGTAATAAGTACTTATTTTGGAGATTAACGGAATCAATTTTGTTTAAATAATCTGCCGTTCTCTCTCTCTCTCTCTCTCTCTCTCTCTCTCTCTTTCTAAAGGAGATATCTTACACCGAAAATATGTCTATAAAACACATGATACAGTCGTAAACGCCGGTAAATATCTAAGCAAAGACATTTTGCGGTTCTGAGTCATTGAGCAATGACTATTTGTTGGATGCATTATATGCATGAGTAACTACTTTACGAGATCATCGCTGGCAGACACTTTAAAAGTCGACTTTCAATATTATGACATTATTGCGCAAATGCTTTGTTATGAATGTCGTAGAGTCAAAGTATATTGCTTCAGGAATTTTCATGTCCCTTGTAAAGAAATTTATTATGAATATATATCAAGAGATTGAAGAGTACATCGCGCCAGGAATTCTCGCTCAAATTCTATAAGAGAAAATTCAGCCTTAGGGAATTGAAGCGACACGATGTTAAAATAACAGAAAACTATTATTCTCTATCTATAGAGAAATAACTAATCAAATCTTTAATCTTTGTTCGTGAACGTTAAAATTCAAGAATGTGTCAAACTGCGCATAAAAATTGTAATATTGCTTTCTCGTCGTTATCGTATAAACTTTAAGTTGCTTATCGAATGGAAATAAACATTAAATAAATCGTTCGTTTATCGATAACGCGTGAATGTAAAAACGAGGTTAGTAACACGTAAAATGAATCTTGCACGTAAATAATAATCAAATGCGATTAATGAAACGTTAAATGGCGCGCTAATAGAAAAACAGGATTCTCGCGTTTGATGAAAATTCGTGATCAGAAAGCATGAAGGGTGTCTTCAAACGAGCTGAGTTATAAATTATCCAGGCGTACGCGCTCAGAATTTTTTTTGCGGCTAATTTGGATGGGCTCAATCTGCAAATTTGACAGCCAACATCCCGTCAGACGCGTGCTTTTTTTCGTTGCCACCCACGTTTTCATTGGTGAAGAAACCTCGTTCGTACGGAGAATTTACGAGCCGTCCACGTAACAGAGTCGGCCCAATTGCCAACCTCTTCTTCGACTTTGTTGAGAGACCTCCGTAAATCAACGTCATCGAGGAACACACGTCATATTACGACTGACGGGCTCATCCTAGCCAGATAGCGCGAAGATATTCGTGTGTTAAATGTCAATGGCACACAGCGCGAAATGGGCCCATATATTCTAGCTATTTATATGAATTTACTGCATTTCCTCTTCTTTTGAGACGTTAATCGTAAAACTTAAATTCGAAGAACATCAGAAAAAAATATACAGATAATTGATAGAAAATGGGATGTAAAAATAAGAAACAACTTGTCGCGTAATAAATTATTTTAAACGTAATAAAAAATATAATAATCCTTATAGAATTATAGATACACACGGAAAGAATGATTTTGCTGAAGTATCTAAATTTAGATAGAAATCTGAAAATAATTCATTAAACTGCCAAAATAATTATTCAAAAAATCTCAAACACGATGAGTAATGTCATCAAAAGTTTCGCTATTCTAGAAATAAGCAATTCGCGCGAGCGTCTCACATAATTATTTTGGTAGACCAATAAAATTATTTTCAAATCTGTATCTATCTGAATTTTTAAATATTTCAGCGAAACTATTCTTTCTGTATTTAGTCTGTTGAATTCATAATTAGATTACAAAATGTCAAAGCTAAATTTTAAAGAGGAAAAGTCTTGCAATAATAATCGTATTCTATAAATATTCCGTAGAAATTTAATCTTATGATCTTCAATGATAATTTATTTCATTTTATTTTATTATGCAAAATATTAGATTGTTTTCTCTATATCTGTAAAAATATGAATAAATATTAATGAATATACTTTTCAGTACAGTAAATGTGTATAGAGCAACTGTGAACAACACAGTTCAACTTTGAAAATCGCGGAAAGTTCCCGATAGGGTTAAAATGTTTGGTTTTTATTTAACTTTGGTTCAATAATTAGTTCGGCCGCACTGGTTTAATCTGCGTGTCTTCTCCAGAGAGATCAAAATGCCGTATCAACAAAATATTTTGAAAATCTTTTCGTTAGCTTATAATTGAGGCTCGTTGGACCTACAGCTAGCTTTCCATCAGCGAATAATATAAGTTATACAGTTTGTATACTATAATTGGCAAAAGATGTTCTTGCCTCCTTGTTATCCATCAGATGTTTTTACAGTCGCGAATAAAAATTAAGGCTTTCACCTTTAGCTTCTTAATATATACCATAACGTTAATAAAAGGTACATAAAGAAAGAAGGAGCGAAAAGATGGAAAGTCGAAGTAATCCAAAGAAAAGCAGACCAGTTTTCCTTCAATTTTCTACTCTATTCAATTATTAAAATCAATTAGGCTTGCAGAAATGTAATTTTTATTATTACAACGTGAAATGTTTGCTAATACATGCGGAAAAGTAAAGATGTTAAGATCAGTTCACTAAAAATTTTATTCATAACAAAGGATAGCAAATATGATTAAATAAAATTTTAATAATAATAATAATAATTCAAAATAATAGGTAAAACATTTGTTGATCTCTTTTCTGTTCTAAAATTTTTAAGTTAATTAAAACAAAATTGCATGATTCTATCCTTTTTGCATTAGGAAAGATGTTATCTTTCATGCATTTTTCGAAACGCTAAGCAAAGCTTACTTTCCACGACCTTTATCACTGTCAGACGCGAAAAAAAGTACTCGCGAGTCCAACCACAACGAGATGCTGAATCGATGTAACTGCGAGATAAAAAGCTATAATCATCAGTTTCGCGCGCGACAAGAGAACCATTTCTTGCCACGATCTCGACACTTCTGGTCGGTTGACCCCGGAAATTGGATTCGCGAGAAATTATTATCTCCTTGTTTCCGACGATATTTCATCGAAAGCGAATCATTGCGGTCGTATACGCTGAAGGGATTACGTAATTCTCACCGCAGTAAGATCGAATCATTGTGAGAAACACGACGCAACTCTTTGACAGAATCTCCGCGTATTTTGAACAGTTCGAGAACGAAATTTCATTCAAGAAAATTTGTGGAGCAACTTGGCGCCTCTCACTCCGTTTTCAATACGTCCTGTTTTCTTCCTGGTAGCAAAACAGTTCGTTCGCCGTTTCGCCTCCACCTACCCTCCCACTCCTCCCCCCCCGCTGTCTTTTTTCGTGACAAAACGTCGAATAACAACCCGTTCCTGACCGCTGAAAGTTTCTGGCGCCGACTAAATTGTGTTTTCGTCGCGATATGTGAGCCGGTCAGCCAATTCACGCTGCAAGTCGCTATTTACAGACCTCTGCGATGTCAAAAATTATTGAACGCTCAATAACGCTGTCATTCTTGCAGAGTTACGAGTAGCTCTGTTCAAAAATTGTATTTTCTGTCTGCATTATTAAAACCTGAAGCCTGAAACATAATTGAAAAGCACAGAATAGGAACAGGGAATAATAGATTTCAATCTATCAGAATACATAGCTTCTAATAGGTTAAAATCTGTGTTATGCTTTGTTCCTATGTCTGTTTCTTTTATGTTACTTTTCAATTATGTCTTTGACTTCCATGTGTTGCACATTATGCAAATATTTTATTCTTTCCATGTAAATTATTTGAACGATCCAAGAACAATGCATAATATTTAATAATAAATAATAATAAATAATAATAAACAATAATATTTAATAGTAAAGTTAGAACTTTTACGTTTAAAGTTTAAGTTCGAAAAAAAAACATCGCTTTTTATATTAATATTGAAATAATGAAATGCTAATTCACCTATTTAATATTTAACTGAAGCTTTGTCGAATAGCTAATACTAAATTATACATAAAAGTCACATCACTTTTCGAACTTTTAAATTTTCAAGTACCTGAATGTTATCAAACTCTAGAATTGTGATATTTTAAAACTATTTGAAAGCTTTTAATTTGATTACTTATAGCTCTTTGATATTTTTACTCGGTAAAAATTGATTCCAAATTTTGCAACGAATTGTAGGTTAACATGTTTTAAAATTGTTGTTGGACTTTTTTTTATATTATCGATTCTTTATTAAGCTTGCAATAATTTATGATTAGCGCGAGCGATGGACAATGCTTGAATTGTGATATTCCTTTACAACTGCAATTACCTAGATTTAATATCTACAAATTTCTGGAATATATTTCGCGTCTTTTTCTTTTATTAATAACGAGATAACGGATTTTACTTATTAGTACGGACAGTATAATAATGCTCGACGTTTCGAAATTATGACTGGCAGTACTGTAATATTCCTTTTGCGTCGTCGTTCTTTGTGTTAATATTGAAGTAATAAAATGATAATTCATCTATTTAATATTTAACTGAAGTTTCGTCGAATAGTTAACATTAAATTATACATAATACGTTAGCAATTACCTGGAATAATTTACATAGAATACAGATTTATTAGTAAGTATGTCCCCACACACGTGCGCACACACGCACACACACACCGATTTTTTTTTATTAATAACTCTTTAATCTTATTTTTATTGTAAAATATATAGTCATATATTTAATTAAAATCTATAAAAAGACAGAAATTTTATCATTCATATAGTACAATGTAGATGTAACTTTGTTATTATATATGATTATTTTATTCATTATTTATTAATAATATATGTAATGTACATATGTAATACTCGGCTATAATTACCGCATAAATATTATTTATAAAATAATACACCTAACACGTGTCTTCTGTAATATTGCACAAAATTACGTATAAAATGTTACAATAAATTAACGATGTGGTCCGAACAATTGAGCTTAAAACAGGACTTAATTCTCCCAGGCTTTAGGAGCACTCTTGTCACGATAGTATTCGAGCAAACTGCATTCAGGTTTAGGTCAAACGCGCGAATGGTAATGTCATGGAAATCGCAAGTATCTGAGTGCGCTAGTGTTACGTTATCGCGTAATAGGATACATATATACGTCGGCGTATCGAATTGCACTATCCTAGATGCATGCACGTAGGTGCTATCATCCTGGCGCCAGTGAGTGCGCTCTCAACTGCCCTATCTTCATCGGGCATAAATCCCCTGGTGCATCGAGCGAGATTTCGATGCTGCGTGTAAACATTTGTGGAGTTCGCCGTTTAAACATCGTAGGTATTTCCAAATACTATAGACGATCCTTTTGTGAGACTCACTCGAGCAAGTTTACTTATTACCTCAGGCATAATAGCTACAACAACATGGTCGACACGCCAGAGAGAAAATGATTATTTATTGTTATACTACAAGTATCAGGAATTTTCTTAACACTTTTTGCTCGTCTCTACGAGCTTTCATTATTGAAACTTCATTCTACTCTGAGTTACTTAGGCAAAAGTATTTTCGAGATCATTTTGGAAGACATTTAGAATAGTTTCCTTTCCATCTGTCAGGCTTACATCGAGGTTGAAAAAAAAGGAGCCCGATAATTCGTCATCCCAATTCTTTTCTATTTCATATTATATTTGTAGTTTTCAAATCTTTTATCTTGCACCGTGGCTACTTTCATGAATCTTCATGTTGCATGAAATTTTTTTATTATATCTCCATTTATATATTCGTTTTTTTTTATCCAAATTATTTAATATGGAACATAAAAAATATTTGTGTCGAAAAAATTTAGAAATATAATTTTTCCATTCGACATTTCAATGTGTACGAAAAATAGTTTCGAAATTAGTAAATGATGAAAAATTTTTATTTTTAATATGTTTTTGTATTTTAGGATTCATAATTAGAAAGTGGAATGTTTGCATTATCGCAAAATATTCGATAATATAGCCGCTTGATGTCATAAAGAAATATTGAATATCATCAGTTTCGACCAGATCATGTTCCTTGTAAATAAAATATCCCTCTCGAAGCTTGTATAAGATACAACTACGAGTGTCACAGTTAGTTATATATGCTCGAAATGTTTGAATATCCATGCACTGACATTTTTAAAACAGCGAGAGAAATGTGATGCAAGGGATTTCGACAATATTTTTTAACTGGTATATATTCAAGCCTGAAAATGTCACTTGGCTGTTGCATCTCGCTGTTCTATTGATGTCGCAACGAACAACGCTGATGCGTTTCACGTAGTAATTGCACATAGAAAACGTTAGCAAACAAAATTAGTATATTTTCAGTTATTCCGACAGTTTATTACTTTCGAGACTTAAAATGAATATGAAATAAATTTTATTTTATAAAATAAATATGAATCAAATTTTAGAATATTAACTCTTAAAAATATATAATAAAATTTAATAAGAGTGTAAAATATGTTCGCAGTAATAAAAAAATTTTTCAGAGCCATTGCGAAGAAATTGGTCATAGTTATTCTGTTAATGTTAAAATTATAATTGATATAATCCTAATCATCCCTAAACATCTTAAAATATTTATTTATTGCATAACAAAATTACACATGCTGATGTAACCATTCATAGTTGTGTTCTATTGATGTATATCTGATATTTAAATTATTTCTAATTAAAATTCTTTTTGTATACTTCTCTTCCGCATCTAGTAGACATTGATCAATTGAGGGTACGATTGGAAAAGAGTGCATTTATTTAAAGTTTCTATTTGTGTTTATTGGATATATTGTAGAAGTATTTGCAGTTTTATAGACAATGGCTGTAATTGAGTACATTTTCCTACCATTCCTTTTGTTTTATGTCTCTTTTCCAGCCGCAATTGACATTTTCCATTTAGAACTACAGATTAGAAAGCTACGTTTTCTGTATGCAACGACACGAGCCTCTAGGAACGATCGTATTAGTATCGTTTCTCGCTGAGATCATCCTCTCTGTCTGTTTTCGAGCTTGCTTGAGCCTTGCATCCCCCCCCCCCCCCCCAGCCGCAGCCTCACCATTGTTGAAGACACCACTATCAACGGCACAGCAGGCTACATACGCAGCTGCAGCAACCTACACGGCGGTGGCTGCGCGCGCATACGGCGCAGCTGCAGCTGCGGCACAACCGGTCGCAGGATATGCCGCAGTCGCGGGGTAAGTGCACCACATTTTCACCCGAGAAACCCTCGTGTATGTACTCTCACTCACCACGAATCCTTCAGGACCTCTCTCTCTCTCTCTCTCTCTCTCTC
>NW_017257831.1:5559-18159 GCF_001594055.1 Mycetomoellerius zeteki | reverse complement strand
TTTCCCTCTCATCCGATATACAGAACGTCCCAGATTTAGCGAGCCAACTTCCGCCTACGGATTATTTAACAAAACTGGAGCCAATTCTTTTTCGCCAAAGTACGTGTGTTACTTTTATATTAAATTATATACCTACCACTGATCCTATTTAATTAAAAATTCGTTCAAACGAAATACGTGCAAAATTCAATGAAGAATTGTTCTGAATTGATTAAATGTGGCTCAATAAATTTAGAAATTTCTCATACGATGCCCAAAGAAGCGAAAATCTCTCCAAAGAGAAGAAAACTTTTCGAACGTGTTCCCTTTATTCCTCTTAGAGAAAGGGAGCCTTGCAACTTTTCTTCGCGAACGTGCTTTATTATATTATTATAAGATCTCAAGGTTTTTTTTTTTTGGAATGATGCTTCATTTATTTGGTATAAATTATTTATAACTTGTTATTTGACGCTTATTATGTTGCTATATTCTGTTTGGAGCACTATGTAACTATTGTATTATCATATATTATAATGTTTCTCTCATATACGTATTTGCAAATTAATTAGTATATATTAATATATATTAGTGATTTATATATTATTGCAATAATTATGTAATGTACATTTTGAAAAATACTTGTGCAATTAGGAAAATATATGACAATTTGATAAATTAAAATTTATCATTATTAGATGGAATCACGTTTTTTTGATACTAGTACATCATAAGCTTATTACTCTTTAACAACTCATTTGGTTTATTTGGAATTATGACATGTCATCTTCATTATCTATATGAAGGACATGATTCTGCCATCATAACTGTGGTCTGTATGCTGTCTCGTAGTGGCATGCAGATACACGTGTATAGATTGAGGGACGCTTTGAAGTCACCGGCTCGACCCCATTACGAGAGTGAGGTCAGAATGTATATCATGTATTGAACATTGCAATGAATTACCTTCATCTCACTATCCTTGATGATGTTCACTATCAACATCCTCCTTTATATTTGCCAGCAACCTCCACGTTTTCCTCATCCCCCTTTCAGCATCACAAAATACTAATTACACACACACACACACACACACACACACACACACACACACACACACACACACACACACACACACAAAACACACACACACACACGGAGAATTATCATTTATTAACAAAATTATAACACGAAGAGTCCGTTCCTTGCAGCAAATCCCGACGTCGTGGACGACCTGTTAGGAGTCGCAGATTTGTTTCCGAAATTCAGACCCGTCCTGATAGTCCCGTCGAAAGTCCAAACCATTCCCCGAGAAGCACCACTCCCCGAGAAACCTTAAAGCGCGCTTAATGCACTTCGCATTGGTATCTTGCATCCAACACAAGAGGAATATCAAGTACAAATATGAGTATTAGAATCGATTTCATACCTAACGCGTTCCGTACGTACGTAGCTTCCATTTCTCACTCTAAGTGAAATGTTTGGTATGTATAACCATTTATATATATTTTGTTGATATAATATGATCTTCTTACTTTTTTATTAAAAAATTGTGTTCTAATCAATTTTTTTAAATTAGAATACAATTTTTTAAATGAAAAAGTAATAGAGTCATATATCAACAAAATAAATGATTATACGTTCCAAATATTTCTCTCGGTACAGAGTTTCTCTCGGTTACGAGAAATTTTGTCAAAATCCTATACGTATACAAGAAAGAAAGATATACATTATCTTACTTTAACTTATACACTATCTCACTCTATAATTTTAATTGAAGTTACTGATAGGGGGAAAGAACGATCATTTTGTTGAAATATTTAAAAATTCAGTTTGATGCAGATCTGAAAATAATTTTGTTGAACTAGCAAAATAATTACGTAAGACATTCAAGCATAATGAGCAATGATGCAAAAAGTTTTGACATCCTAACAAATTTATGCCATGCGTTCTACATAATTATTTTAATGGTCTAACAAAATTATTGTGAAATTTGTGTATTTGAAAGACACGAAAGTTTTATCAAAATAATTCGAGTAGTTTTCGAAATTTTTGAAGAAAAAAATGAACTTTTTTTCTTTAATTTGAATATCTTTGAAACTAAGCTGTTTCGGACATATGAAGTTTTCGTTTTGATTTAGTATGAGGAATCATCCCCTAAAATCTTTTAGAGTACTTAACATTACTACCCTGCATACTTCTCTTTCTCGTATAAGGATTTTAATAAAATCGCTCGTAGTCAGACTCTGTTATAGGATCTCTTATACGTTTTGATTCCATATTTCCTCTTTCGATCTTCCTCACGGAAAACAGTGAGAAAAATCGGAAAAGTAAAATGCGCGTATGAAATTGTTCGACTTCAGCGAATCGGAAAATCCTACTGATATTAACAATTACTTTTTTTATTATTCTTCCAGCTACGGGCGTGAATACGCCGATCCCTACCTCGGACATGGCATCGGACCTGTGGCGGGTTACGGGGTAAGAAGGAGCTTCGATTACGAAGTGTACTTTTACGATTTCATTTAACGGTAGTGCCGTTAAATCGCACACATAGATCTCCTGCACGCGTACCATCGCCGTATGGAAGGAGAATAGAGCACCCCGTTATTACGCCATAAATAACAAGCGTTAGAAAAGACCACCTCGTTCGTGGCGCGTTTCACTCACATATGAATTATTAATGCCAGGAATTTTCAACTTACGGGAACTGTGTCGCGACGAAAGTTAATGGTTTGTGCTCCCATCGCACGCATTTATCCTCAAATGCGACTATTCGGACCTCCGCGCCATGCCGGTATCAGTTTGCTCGGTGAACGCGAACTGTACGTATTGTGTAAACGACAAGATGGTCAAACGAAATGGGTGTATACCATGCTCGTGAAGCAGTTTAATCATTCCCGACAAACTCAATTTAACGGGGCGAAAATTAAATAAGTTTTTAGCTCGATCTCGTTGGTTTTCCGAATAGATGGTCCTGACGTTGCACCGCAATGTTGCAGCCGTAAATTGAAATCTTATATAAAACACCGCTTACTCTATTTGCCGTTTATCTTCGGACGGTACATTTTTCAGCTCTCAAAATAAGATTAAGACAAACGGTTGTGTTCAACGCTAAATGCACGGTTTATACATTAGTTTGCGCTGTGTATTACACTAAGATGGAGGTATCTTATGAATTTTTATCCTTGCAGGCAACTGTATACAGAGGTGGCTACAATAGGTTCACGCCATACTAAATGGATCATTAGTAGAACCCAAGAGCCTTCCAAGTTATACTCAGCAGAACATGACCAGACACGAGTCGACACAATCATCACCATCATTTTTGTCATCATCGAGATCATCCACGAGACGACGAGCCTGGACTCTCCCATGCTGATTTTACCTTCCAACTTTGTGACTCAAGATCATCGTGAAAATGCGAAATCCTCGACACAGAAATCGAAACGGAACTGTTATTAACGTGAAAAGCACCGTCTGCATCAAATAGTACCTTCGAAAATATATAAGCGACAATTGAAATAGGCGAGAAAAATCTGTAAAAATGCAACGGCAGCGTCGAGGTCGGCGCATCAAAGTATCGAGTCGTGTTCGGCCAGAAATCGCCTTTGAAGTTGCCTCTAAAGTCGCTCCTCTGCCAGCAGCTATTCGCAGGGGGGAGTCTTTTACTTGACTCCATTTCCATCTGATCAATTAGTCCGAGTAAATTGAACTGAAATCCAAATATCAAATTTGAAATAAAACTAATGGTAACTGCTTTTCACACTTTCGAATTTTACTGCATAAAATTACTTTCGATAATACCATCACGTTTCTCTATATTTGTCATATATTCCTCTTTAATACGATATTAAGCGTTTTAATTTTGCGAACAATTTTATGAGTCACTAAATGGAATATAATAGTAGTTATATTTCTTTCTCTCTCCTGTTTATAGTTTCTATAAAACGCATTCATGTTGTGATATTACGTCTGATACGATGCATGATTCATGCACATTTGCCTATTCACTGAAATATTTGTAATATAGCTGTACATTTATTGTAATTATTTCTATTTAAGTCAACGTTGCACATTATAATTTGCATTCATAGTCTAAATTAGCAGATAGTGTTAATAATTCGAAGAGGCTGCCGAATCGCACGCGCGAAGAAGCGCCTTAAACAATTCGCACAAATATCGTAGGACAATTTTACGCACATGATTTATTTAGATGGAAATAAAATGATCAAATGCGCGATTATTGAATCATTACCGTAAAATGATATGATATACCTTACTACAGTACAAGATATAATTTCTCTGCCATGGCAGCGAGGCATTGACGATTTTAGTCGACACGAACCGACACAAGGTGATCCGAAAAAGCGAGATCTTTAGGTAGCTAAAAAAAGCTCTAGTTAAAAAAAAAACAGAAAAACGATCTAGAAAGAAATAAAGGCATCCATATGACCGGTAGGGTTTCTATGCCAAATATGTGTGTATGCGCTTTTGCGCGCGTGTGTATGCGTAGGTTTGCGAACCAAAACTGTTCTCAATAAACTTAAAAGAGTAGCGGAAACGGAAGAAGACAGGGAAAAGAACCGCTTAGACTTCTGAAACAGTATGCGAGATTTTAATTACACAAAGTCTAATCGAATCGATTTTTTTAATTACAATAGCGCATCTTTGATTTCCATTTAATTCAGTCAATGTCTCGATTCTGAAATCTCATTCTGAAAATTTTGAACTATCTCATGTCTAATTGTTTTTATAATTTTGTCAAAACATGAACTGAATGCATCGTGTATCAAATAATAATAGAAGGATCCGCAGAAGAAAGACTGCAAAGATCCGTTTTAATTTTTATTCTTTGGAACTGAATTTGAGACCTGTAGACTCAATTCCACGTTATGTTGTTATTCGAAAAGTTCCGCATAGCAATTTTATCGCATCCTTTCACGTATCATGTAAGAATAGAACGGCAAATACAGTCATATTGTCTCATCAACGCCGATTCTCTCTTTTCCGAGAAAAATCCGACATTGAGTTTGTCACGTACCCCCCCCCCCCCCCCCTAGTGTATGTACTGCTTATTTATTTAGTTAAGTGACTGAACAGACATGACAATTTTCATTTTTTACTACAGTAAACGTTAAACAGAGTTCACCTCATAATCGCTAAGCGTAGAATCTCAACGCCAATGAACGAGAGCATAGTAATAGTACATAAATAAAGATAGACTTTTAGAATACGTTTTTTGGCGTGACCCAATCTTGCAGGGCGTATCACGAATGCACTATTCGCACGAAGCTCTATCCGCTACGCTAAGAGAAAAGGAGATCCGTTACGCTCAGGTCCCTATTAACCGGCAAAACTCAATATTGTTCAAACATCTCTAGCATAAACGTTGCATACTTAGCAGGTCGTTTCGGTTCCTCGATGTCGAAGTGACGCGCGTGCGTGCTTATAAAACGAACTCGTCTTCATGTCACAAAGGATGATTAGGTCCAGCTAAATGAAATGTCGACCCAGTTGTAACGAAATACATCGAGTAATCGAAAACGCCGATACGGATAGACATTTAATAACGTGAATACTACTTTTCTTTCTTTTTCTTTTCCGTATTTTTTTAGTTACGATGTACGGTAAACGATTGTATCTTGATATAAAAATGTATATGAGATAATTTTTGTATTTACATTTAAGGTTTTTCAGAAATTTTTTGTTGAACACGTCTTTTTATATAAATATATTTTTCGTTCTTTTGGGAAATTGTTAGTTCATTTATAGATTATTGTTTTTATGATCAATCGCTGTCAGTCTTAGTTTCTATTCAAATCGGCGTTCTCGGACACTTGATTTTTTTTTTTGTGACACTGCTTCCTGATCGAGTAGATATACCGGTGCGCTATATAGAAAGTAAAAAATGCTCTATTTGAGAGTAATGTGAAATGGAAAAAATGGTACGCACACTGAGTCGAATGAGTGATATCTCTGTTAAATTAATAGTTAAGCGAGGATTTATCGTACATATTATACGTAAGAGTATAAGATACGTTGCGCCACAAGAATAAAAAGGCGTGTAATGCGAACTGATACAATTAAAATGCGGAGAATAAAAAGGAAAAGAAAAAAGAGGAAGGGAGGAGCAAGAACATAAGAAGTGTGAAATAGCCAAATATGACAAAGATGTTTTAGAAAGTACGGCAAGTAGTTTAGCCGTCGTTACGTTTTAATCTAATCTTCAACTAGGATTATAGGCTAAGCTCTAGAACTCGAGGGCGCTCGAGGCAGGATGACAATTTTCTCTTTTTTTTTTCCTCTCGCGAACGTGTACATGTACATAGATCAACATAGATTTTTCGAGCACAAAGATCGTGGAGGCGCGTGCCGAGGAACACACTATAATTTAGGAAGTACTTTAAACGAGCAAGCAGAAGCCCATTCAGACATACTCATGATTCTCGTAACGTTAAATTAATGAATATAGATTAATTAATTGATTACACAGTAAATACGTAAAACCGGAACGGATTTTGATTTGAGGGAACGTGATGTGCGTGCTCGTCGTACGTGACGGTTGGCGAAAATCGTCGGTTTCTCGGTAGATGCACACATCTCCTTCCGCGTAAAAGAGCATAAGAAACCGTACGCGGGTTCGGAGGAGAAAAAAAGAAATCGAACGAATACGCATTTGGAAATAGAGATTTTTCGCAGCCGCACCTCAACGCGGGTGAAAGCAAGCACACGAGAGAAAGAGAGATTCTGCGAGGTTTATCTCTCCCTGTATATTGTACACTGTAATTACAATTTATACTTACTCGTAATCGATAACTTTATCGATAGGCTATTAATATTAGTGGCTAGCGTAATAAGTCAAGCTCAAATTAGCGAGACGGGAGAGTCGCGCGAGATACTTTTTTTCCCCTCGCGGTTTCGTCGCGTCCCATCTTCGTCATAAATGCACAACTTCTTTTCCTCGATTGTCCCCTTCTTTATGCGCGTTATCGTTGCGAGCAGGCCTATCGTACAAGATGTTCATAGAATCTAGAGGCTAGATCAGCTCTCTCTTTCTCCCCCGCCTTCTCCCACCCTCTCACGTCTCTATTCTTTATTTCTCCTTTTGAATATTGAAGGAATGTCCCGTTAATGAATTTTGTTTTCAACCATTTGCTTTCTATCGGGAAAAGGAGTTACGGAAGGATAATGAGATTCTTTCGGCTGTTAAAAAAAAACAAAGAACGCGACATATCTAGATGATAATATAATTTACGAGAAAGTGCAACACCAAATTTTGCCAAATTTCTGCACGTTTACGTATCTTCAGGTCCCAAATTTCCCTCCCTCTCTCTTTACTGTCACTTCAGTCTTCGTCGAGCGTACCTTCCTTCTCGGATTAAAGGGCTTGTTTCCGTGCACAAACTGATCCATATTTCAAATGGCCCATATAAGAGGATTGAAATTTTTTAAACACAGATTAGAATGATGTGCATAGAGAGGATCTCTTTTATCCTGACGAATAAACGACGGACGCAGCGAAGCGAATTCTCGAGCCTGAATTCTCAACTCCGCCGATGATTAATTTTTACCCTCGTCAATGATGAGACCCAAAGCTAGTGGAATCGCGTAGTGTAACATAACTCAATGATACGCACCGTACATTATACGTATAATGATTAATTAACGATAAATACCGTAAAGGGATTTTTAAATGAATCTAGATGAATACATGACTACATAATGACACATCTTACAAGCAACATATCCTAGGTATTTGAGCAGGGCGCTGCCGGAGTATCCCTCCCGTCTTTATCGTACGATTGTACGATCGACACGAGGAAGAGCATATAATTTGACCGACGCCTCGAAACCGAAAACTGTTTCGAGCGAACGCGGCAGCGCCGTGCTATTCTTTTCGAATTATTGCGAAAAAAATTAATGAAGGATGTTCCATGACATTAGGACGTTATTACTAATGATATTTCTAGCAACGCGTGCGTGTAAAGTTTAATGTATCTGTATATGAAACATGATGCGTGCCTGCGTATATGTGCTGTGTGTGTGTGTATGTGTGTGCGTGCATGACGGATGAGCGAGAAACTCATACTCTTTCTCCACAAATTGGTGAAATCAAGAGCACGAATTAATTAATCGTTGTAAGGTAGCACGAAGACAACAAAATGACAAATGAAGAAGAAATGCCCAGTGATATTTGGATCGCTGAGAAAAACCGAAACTGTTAAAATTACCACCTGTTTTTTCCGCTTTTCTCGTAAAAAAAAAAGAAAAGAAATCCACAAAGAGAAACACCGTTGATATCTTCTGTGTCTCCTTGCGGATTTCCTCCTCAAATCGCGCATAAGCGATTTGTGCGGGCCGACAGTTCAACGCAATAGCGAGCTCGCAAGAGAAATTAATGGAAATCGGTAAAAGAGTAAAAAAAGAAAAGAGGTATAAAAGAGGAAGAATATATACGGTCAACTCGATGAACTTTATTTGCAAAATATTGATAGGAATATAAGGTGTGACTCGTGACACCTTTATCATTGTCTGATTTGATGATATTTTGTAAGTCTGGACCAGTTGTTAGGTTCTTATTAATCTCATAGCAACTTCTTATGGCGTATTTTCTCTGTATATTGTCAATGTTTATTATTAAATATTTTTCAAATAAACCTACGTCTCTTTTTTTCACACCCTGTCTTTATATCCACACAAATTTCGCAAAGATATAAGGCTCACTAATACTTTCACAGTTAGAAGCTTGTATTACATTCAGATTTTATTTTTAACAAACCAGATATTTTGCAAAGTATAAAAATATTGTCATTCAAATTATAGTTATGTTAATTTCTAAGGATTTGCTTTTTTGAAATTTTTGACATAATATACGAACTTCATATTTGCACGCTGTTTTTATAACATTTCATGTCATATTCAAAATATGGAATAAGAAAAATAATATACATATTATATATAATACATAATACGGATTTAAATATTAATTTTAAAAACTCGTAAATGTCAAAATGATAAAAATATCGATATCTAATAATGCGATTATAAATGAAGTCGATAAATAGCATCATGAAAAATTTAACCTAAATAGTAAGACTACTTTCGAGATCTGTTTTCTTTAACAAAATAATCGTAATGCTATGTATGTTAATGTTTCTATTACATTTTAGTATCAGATCTGACAATGAACAACATTAGAATATCATCCCAGTAAACGAGAATGGATTAAAATGGATTCAGATTTTCAGAAATATGGATTCACGAATGTTAAAATGAATGCTTTTCAATCCTGAATGCATTTTTATTTATTTATAGGAATTATATGGAATTATATCTCTATGTCTTTCAATCTAAAAATAATATCAGCTTTTTCTGTGCATTGTGAATAAATACTATCCAATTCAAAATTTTGTACAGGAAATGCAGTTTTTCAAACCAATTGCATCCAATTGAATCTAATTGAATCCAATTGAATTCAATTAAAAAAATCCAAAAAGAAATATTCGCTATTTAAAATACACATTCGGATAGGAAAAATTTCAATCCATTTTAATCCATTCTCGTTTACTGGGGTAAAATAGTAAATGAGAGAAAGGTAAAAATCTAAGTAATTTGTTTACAAAAAAATTTTTTTAAGCATTTTATGCATTATGCAAGAGATTTGAGAATGTTGGAATAAACGGAATTTATTAAATAACGACGAAAAAAGAACAGAATTCTCACAGAATTAGAAAGCCGAAACGTTACTTTAGTAAAGTATCTAATAAATTCTTTTCATGATATTCTATACACAATATTCTTCTTAACGCATTTTGGCAAAATATCCAACAACAATGTTAGACTGATGTTACATAATCTATTATTAAATTATTATAAATCAATAAAAAAGCCGACGAGACGAGCTTAGCGATATTAGAGGTTAGATACTTGTGAGAATTCAAATTATCACATAAATATACTTTTATAATATTATTATAATAAATACACATAAATATATTTTTAAAAAATTATTTAACAATTAAAGAATCGTTCCCATATGTTGAGACTGTCATGTCATTACCATCTTACACGAGATTTAGGAAAAATTAATCTGATCGAGGCATCTCAACTATGGACGCTATATTAAAAACGGGGCGTTAGCTCCTCCAAGTATTTTAAGTGTTCTGGCCGGCGAACCCGGCCAAAACACCCAAGCGTGTACCGTCGGGATTTTGAAAATTTTGAGAAATTTTTGTGCCTGGCACAGTCCTCAGAAATAGAGGAAAATTGAGCGTGACGAAAAAATGTCAAATATGGACGATAGTAGTATGTGGGCAGCCATGGAGAATCATAACAAACCCCCTTCACTCTACCCTGGTGTCAAAACAAACCCCCTCTTCCCCCCGCCGAGCTGTCAAAACGAACCCTCTCCGCGCCTCCCCAGACATCATGGGCGTGGCCTAGACGGGTCCGTCTGGAACAATGGGGACTCTGATTGGTTGGAGACGAAAAAAGAGGATAATGAGGTAATTAAATAGTGGCTGCGTTCAGCAGAACGGTTGTTTTGCAACTGTTGTAAGTTTCCTTCGCGCTAATTGGATCATACTTTTAGATCTAGAAGAATGGTCCTATCTCAGCAGACAATCATAAAACGGTTGCAAAACTGTTGAGTCTGCTGAACGCAGCTAGTGTTACATCCCAGGATTCGACCGACGGATTGTAGGAGGTCCGAACAAACCTGCGGGTGCCATTACATGAGCGCGAAAATGAGGAAACGCGTAACCAATCAGAAGCGATCCGCTGTTATGGTTTCGCGTTTCACCGATTACTGATTGGTTGCGCGTTTCAGTATTTCCGTGTTTCCGCATTCATGTAATATCAGCCTAGGAGCCCATTCGCTAGCCAATCCGCGTGCCGCAGCCACCGACAATATTCATCGTAAGGGTGCTATTACATGAGCGCGGAAACGCGGAAATGCGGAAACGCGTAACCAATCAGAAGCAATCCGCTGTTATGGTTTCGCGTTTCACCGATTACTGATTGGTTAGGCGTTTCCGTATTTCCGTGTTTCCGCACTCATGTAATATCAGCCTAAGGTAAGACATCACCTCACCACATTTCAGTTACCGTGACCACGAATTCCGCCCCCGCGTAGCATGTGCCCGCCTCATCCGCTCTCGCGTCCACCTATCGACATTCGCTTATTAGGAATCAGCCCGTACACAGCATGGATACGTAGTGCATGTTGCGTATCTTCATTGTTCTTTCGCCACACAGGAAATAGCGAGATTAAATGCCCCGAATGTTACTCTTCTTTGCCTGTTTATGAAAAACGAGATTACTTAGGGGTACTGCGGCATTACATTCATTTAGACTTCCCCGAAAGATTCGAGACCTGTAGCGAATGTTCTGTATCGTTGGCCTCCGTAGATAATTTTGCGAGTTGCCGCGACTGCCCCGAAATTCTAGAAAGGTTCCTCAATTATTTGGACAGGACTGAAGATACGCCCTGGACCTCTGGGGAATCGACTATCATCGCCGTGTCGAACGCGCAACTTTAGTAAATTAAAAGTGAATCGAACATACTCTTTATTCCCGTAGGCGCGAAACCGTATACCTCGTACCCACTAATAATCTCAGGCTGATATTACATGAGTGCGGAAACACGAAAATACGGAAACGCGCAACCAATCAGTAATCGGTGAAACGCGAAACCATAACAACGGATCGCTTCTGATTGTTACGCGTTTCCGCATTTCCGCGTTTCTGCGCTCATGTAAGGCACCCGCAGGTTTGTTCGGACCTCCTACAATCCGTCGGTCGAACCACAGTATATACAGTAGCGCAACTCTCTGTCGGCACCTTTGATGTCAGCGTGGATAAAAATGAACTGCACATGCGCGAGCGAGGTATGTAACCAATCAAGGCATTGATATTCCATCTCACCTCTTCTCTCTGTTGTAACCTTTTCTCTTTTTTTAGTTTATTGCATAAGGTCTGTTTTTTTTCCACTGTAAGTTCTGAACTGGTGTACACTGATGCAATAAGTTCAGAACCTTCGAAAAATAACAGACCTACACAATATACATTATATTTAAAACAGAAAATAAAATAGAAATGAAATATGATAGATATACATTTATTTCTCAGGAAATATAAGGAGATTCGTACTTATACTTAACCTTTTTTTATTTGCAATGATAGTCAGAGTTACAAAATATAAACGCAATAAGAGAACTAATAATAATATAACAATCCGTTTTATTTTAACTAATCGATATTACTTAATCTCCAATTTGAAATATTCTTCCTTTACTGTTAAAAAAACGGCGTTAAATTTATTTTTTAAATTTCTTTTTATATTTTTCAGATAAAATCCAGTTATTCGACTAATTCAATTTACTATATCTCAAATCATAACAATATTAAACCTGTTACATGTTATTTTAAAAAACGAATAAAAAATGACTGCGTTCAGCGTTTATTTCGCAAATGTTGGAAGTTTTCTTTGCGCTGATTGTATTATACTTTTAGATCTAGAGGATTGATGGATTCTATCTTAGCACACAATCATAAAAATGGTTTCAAAACTGTGTTCCGCTGAAACGTACCTATTATGTTAACTAATTGATAATGGGGGGG
>NW_017257831.1:0-5465 GCF_001594055.1 Mycetomoellerius zeteki | reverse complement strand
TCCTCTTTTTTCGTCTCCAACCAATCAGAGTCCCCATTGTTCCAGACGGACCCGTCTAGGCCACGCCCATGATGTCTGGGGCGGCGCGGAGGGGGTTCGTTTTGACAGCTCGGCGGGGGGAAGAGGGGGTTTGTTTTGACGCCATGGTAGAGTGAAGGGGGTTTGTTATGACTCTCCATGGCTGCCCACATACTACTGATGATACATATATCATTAAATTTAGTAAATTTTGTGATATAATGATTTTCATGTAATAATTTTTGAAGGGGAATAAAGCCATTATAACTTGGGTTGGAATGTATCATATACAAAGAATTTCATCAAACAGCAAACGCAATTAGTTATCAGTTCCACGGCCGATTAAATAATTGACGTTGGTGAAAACGGCCCAAATGGTGGTTTCCATACGAGAAGCATGCACGCTTAGCGTTTTTTTACCTTTTTTTTAAAAAGGTAAGTTAAGTAAATAACAAGATATGGTACACCATTTGTGTTTTATTTTTTAATTTGATAGATAGAATTTAAAAAGTTAAGATTGTAGCATCTGAATTTTAATTTTTCATTTGATATTAATCTTTTTCGAAGAGTAATAATTTTTGATAGATATTATATGAATGTGAAAAGTGACAGATCCGGACTTTACGTCGCAATATCTCCGCTTGTAGGGCACGTAGAGATAAAATATTTATGTCTAGGTGTTGTCTACATGTTTTTATTTACAGTACAATCTTGTAAAGAAGAAAATTAACATTTGATAGAATACTTTTCGGGAAAATCAATTGTGTGTTTTCATAATAATACTAGGATAACTACTTTCATGATACTAGAATATAACCTAGACACGCATCCTTCTTGACATTCAGAGAGTGACAAAGATAGAACGACACTTGTATCAACTTGTGTCGACTTGTGTCATCAAATGGAAAGCACCCACTTATCATATTAGGTTTTATCATATTAGGTATATTGATATAGTATATTATATCTTTCTTTATTACTTTCTTATCTCCATGCTCCATTTGTATTTTAATAGCAAATGCATAGATATTGATACATAGCAAATAGAAATGTTATGCATGTAATTATATTCAGATATTTGTTCGAAATTTACTAATTACTTTCATTCTATAAATGAGAATCAGATTTCCAAAATGCGTTTTGCCCTTTGTAATTTTTAGAAAATGAGAAAGAAACTACGCACACAAGAAAACTAAACACTTTACAAAAAATAATACGTCAATTGGTAGAATGAAATATTAAACAAAATTGCTTAACAATTGCTAAAAACGTTAAACAAATGTATTTTGTTTGTTGCTAGTTGAAAAACATAATGCACTTAGAAATGTCTGTTTCTTCAGCATATAAATTAACGATGAAAAAATGTTTTCTTAATATCTCAGAGTAGCTTATAATATAAGTCATTCGACACTGAACACTTCGCCATCTCTAACTAAAAAAGTGAAATTTTGAACAAAACGCATTTTGAAAGTCTGTTCCTCAAATGTGTACAGTAAAAGTCAGTATTAAAAACATATATTTGTTTTTGTATATGTATGCATATATTTATGAATATGTAATTAATTACATACTACAATTTTGACGAACTTATACAACGAATTAATTTTACAAAGACTTATTTCCCGGTATCTGTAAACTTATCAATGGATTTGAAGCGCGAGCTAGATATCTCGATTTAGCGGTCGTTGCTCCTGACACAGCATCTCTATCAAATTTTCGTTTTCTTTTTCCTATTCCCATGACTTTCTTCAAAGTGGGAGGTACTATATATTCAGGCACATCTTTTAAATGTGGTTGCAGTTTCACAGTGTGCAACGTCTTGTCTTGCCGTAATGATTTCAAGTCTCGTGGATTATCCTCAAAATAACTTTTTAGCTTTTCACAATTTATAACTTCTTGTTTAATTTCTTTCAATCGCGCTTCTCGAACAGCAATCCTTGTAACGGCTTTCCAAGCATCTTTCGCACGATATCTAAAATTATCATAATTTCATAAAATACAACAAATCAGCATCAAAAATAATTCTAAAAAATTTTAATAAATTAAAAAATAAAGTTTATTTGAAAAAAGTATGCTTCCCCCTCCCACTCTCTCTCTCTCTCTACTCTTTTACAAAAAATCTTTAATATGTTAATATAGGAGAGGCAGCTCCGATGACCTTGACCTTGACATATGTTGTCAAGGTCATGACCCTGAATGACTTCCGTCAGATTTTAAGCCGTCGCTCGTTATTCGATAAAAAGTTATTAACAAAAAAAGTTCATCGATAAAACCTAATTTTTGGGGCACAACTGTGCTCTGATGAAACAAATTCCTTGCTTTAACAATGCAAAATATTTCCTCATATAATTTCTTATGTAACTGGCAGAGGGGAGGTGGGGTGAGAGTCGCTTCGCGTGAAAAGTTGTAAAATATACTTTAAAGCAGAAAATTTCTGTTTCATATAGAAAAGAGATATTATTTTTCGAACTTCCTTTATTAATAACTTTTTAATGAAAGACGAACTAAAACCTGGTGGAGGTTACTCAAGATCGTGACCTTGACAATATATGTCAAGGTCAAGGACAATATATAGTATGTCAGGATCATCGGAGTTGCCTCCCCTATTCGGCACATTAGCCAAATCAGATTATACATACCGAAAACCTTCCACTTCTTCCAATTTAAACTGATAAGTTTTAAATAGATTCTCACAATTGTAAGTATGCTTCAATTCTTGTTCTACTTCTTCCATTAATGGTCTTTCCTTAATAGCTACGAAGCTAAGAACAGTTCCCTGATTCTTTCCACGAGCAGTACGCCCTGCTCTGTGTACGTAAGAGTTTAAATTCAATGGGAAGTCAAAGTTGATCACATTGGATACGAATTGGAAATCGATGCCACGCGCTACACCCGATTCCTTGTCTCTTTTTCGTTTGCTTTTTTTCATTTTTATCACATGCGGCTGCAAAAAATAAATATATATAAAAAATGATACAAATAAAATATACTTCGTTATAACATACACGGAGAGAATTTGCTCTTAGAATTTATCTTAAAATTCATGATAATCGTAGGACAATATGATATTTCGAAGAATTTTATGTGCTTCTCTCTGATTTAATGTTGCCACGATAAAATATAGGAAATATGTTTAATTGCTTCTGGAGCGAAGCAAGATTAATGCCCGGGTACCCAGATAATGCTTCCGGGTAATACGACTAATACGGGTACCTGAGTATTACCCGCATGTTTCGGGTAATGAGCGGTTATCCAGGTATCCGGATATCATTAGCACTAATATGTATTATACACACATATATATATATATAATGTTAAAAACTCAATAGTGCACGCGAAGCGCGCGCCTGTTATATTCTAGTATTAACGAAATTTCGAAAAAATTTTCCTATCGGTGCTACAACGTCATGAAAACCCTCAAATATCGTTCTATGCTCTTGTTATTTTTCGAAATTATGACATGATACCCAAAGTTGGAAAATGGATTCATGTTCAACAAAAGTAAACATATATTAAAAATAGCTCAAACGGTTAAAACAATTTTTTTCACAGAGTAACCTAATTGATGCGGTTGCCAAATTGTTTCACATTTAATACTAAATATATAGCGAATTTTGCAGTAAAATATAATAACAAAAAATTCTACGTATTTTATGTCTTGTAGCACTTTCTCATCCGATGCTATTATAATATCGTAAGTGCCACTGTTGAATTGTGAAACCGCTCTACATCTTGAAGTTGCTGGTAACTCGGAATTTAAAACACAAGTTGGAATACCAAACTGTTCTAAGAACAACTTCAATTTATAGCATCTGTCCACAGTATGTACGAAGATTATAGATTTGCCCCTGAATGAAAAATCAAAGCACATAATATGTTTGCAATTTTGATTCGTAAACATTTTCTATTAGAAAATATTATATACTTTACTACTAAACTTATCTGTGTAAGATACCTAATTAAATGTAATTTTAATAAAGCATATAAAATGGCAGCTTTATCATTTTCTTCTGCAGCCAAAGTATAGTGAGCCAATTGTGTAGGAGGAGCTAATGGTGGCTCTTCTAGCTTTAAAATTGCAGGATTGTAAAGAATTAATTTTTTTAAAGTTTGAACATCTTCAGACAATGTAGCAGACGCCAAAACTGCTTGATATACCGTTGGTAGATGAGCTAATACAGCTTTTAAGTCCTCTTCGTATCCAAATGAAAATAGCTATGATAGTCAATATTATAATTATGTATTAAATAGTATAGTCTGACTAAATTTAATTTGTAACGTTTGTAAATTCCATACCACACGAGTACAGACGTACCAAATAAGCTTCATCAATTATTAATGTATCGAGACTATGTTTCAGCATTAAATTTTTTGCTTTTAAATGCTGTAGTAATCGACCTGGTGTAACTACAATAATATCTGGCATATCTCTCAGTAAAAGTTTTTGCGCATTTAAATCCGTTTGTAAACTAAGATTAACTGTTCTGACTTCTCTACAGCATTTTGTCGTTAGGCTCACGATAACATCATGGATTTGCCTGCACAGTTCCTTGCTGGGTGCAACGATCAAGCCCTTGATCTCCCGTTTCTCTTGTATCCGTTTGTTTACCAATATTTTCTGAATAAGCGGTACTACGAAGGCGGCGGTTTTGCCTGAACCTGTACGAGCCTTGATTAAGAGATCTTTTCCCTCCAATAATAGAGGTATCACTTTGTCTTGTATTAAAGTAGGTTCCGTCCAACCTAGTTTCGTGATAGCCTATATAATTTAATTAACATATATTTTTCAGATTAAGCTTATAAACAATAAGAGAATCTTATTTATTAACGTGTGAGAACGCAATCAATACTAGAAATTAAAATGCCTATAACGATCGAAGCTACGTTAGGTGCATTAAAGCTGACGACTATTCAAGTTAGAAAATCTGTCACATCCATGCCATAAGAGTTACACAAATTTCCTATATAATTTATTTTACAGCAGAGAAATATCTTGTAGTTTTAAAGACAAATATTTAACCGGCAAAACCAATGTCCCGTTGTAAAAATAAAAATTATATAGAAAATAATTTAATTATTTTCAAAATTAAGAATTTCTATTTTTAAAGCGGAGAATTTGCCTTTTTAAAGCAGAAAATTTGTTTTTAAAGGAGAGAATTTGCGTTAATTTTTTTGAAGGAAATACAGGTACCTATTCTGGCCTCACATGTTACCCTCTACGGTCTACGCCATCATGACAGACATTTCCTAACCTAACGAATAGTCGTCAACTTTAACATTTAATATCTCGGTTCGCGAGGCAAAGCGACACTTTTTTCTGCTAGTTTATTTCGTATAAAAACGCGCCTTAAAATGAGCCTAATTTCATCAAAATTGGTAAACCCGTCTGTTTCATAATTATCAAATATTTGAATATTAAATATATGACATATCATTTTACTAGACTG
>NW_017257830.1:508942-522918 GCF_001594055.1 Mycetomoellerius zeteki | reverse complement strand
CGAATTAGTTGCTCTTGAAATATGCAATTCAGCAATTTGTTGTTTGCAAAATAAGTATAAATAACCACGTAAAACCTGCGTGCTGGCGTATTTCGAGAGCAACTAATTTGGACGACATCCTAGGACCAATTTTAAGCCAGCAACAAATCTTTTACTGGTACTTTACTGGTACTTTACTCTTCTTCCGCCCGCACGCTGAGGCTTCTCGTTGTTATTTACACTTTTTTAGTATGTAAAGTATTTAAAAAAATGTTATTTCGGCAGCAACAAATTAGCAACAAATTAGCAACAAATTCCTACATTATTTCTGCGTAGATTGGCTTTGTTGTAGATATTGTTCCGCTAACTGAATCTTCATTTAGCGAAACATCGTTTTTTAAATAAACCTACAGAGCAACAAATTTTTTTCTTGGGCACCTTTTTAGCAACAAATGAGCAACAAATAAAAATGTTTGTTAGAATCGATTCCACTCACTTTGTTCCGCTAACTTATAAGACGTCTTTCTATTACCATTCTCGTTGATGAATGGCAATAATTGTCATTTGTTTGTCGTTCTGTGAGATGTCCGTTGTCCACATATGGAACTAAAAGATGTTGAATCAGTCCATATGCGGCATCTCCAATTAAATGAGTATTATTGGGAAACTTGTTGGGATCATTTATATAATCTTGGAGAGCTGATAAGCGAAAGATACGAGCATCATGAACTGATCCTATATTCCCCACATATATATGCGTAAACGGCATTGTATGATCGCACACCGCCTGTACAAAATGCAACACAAATTCTTTCATTAATTAATAATTACACCGGTTCGGCGATACACAATGCTTTTTTTTCCTGCTGGATTGTTAGTTCAGTTGGTATCTTGCCACTTTATTGGCTGCGATGCTGACATCGCCAATACAGTAGCAAGATGCTTATCCAGTTAGCGATTCAGCAATAAAAGAGCATCGTGTGCTGCTTGCGGCTATATTCATTACTAATAATAGCGTAATATAATAAATTATGCAGGGATTTAGATATTCTGGTTATAATTACGGGAATGTATAAAGTCTATACATATACACACGCATACATAATATGTAATAACATTTTGAAATAAATTACATAAGTAATGATATCATAACAACATTAAAATATTACCTGCAGATGAATAGAATGACGACCTTTTCGATTGATATATGCTTCTGCATTTTCTTTAGGTGCTGGAATGGTTATGTAGGTACCGTCTATGGCTCCAATTGTATCAGGAAAACCATTTTTACGAGAAAATTCAAGTACAATATCTTGTATTTTATCATTTGTTGGCCATACTATATATCTTGGCAATAATTGACAAAGTGCTTTTGCAACACGACGCACGGTTCTTACAGCTGTGGCCTTGCCAACGTTAAATCTCTCGATTATAGATCTAAAAGTACAATAATATAAGATGTGATTTATTACATGTAATATATAACATAAAGCATGTGAAAAAAAGTTTTACATCAGAAATAATAACTAATAATGTCATTTTTATTAGTGCTCTTGTGCGTAAGGAATAACATTAATGTATGTAAGAAAATTTAAGGTACAAGTATATGTATTGTATAAAATAATGACATTATTTTGTGAAACATGTAATACATTACATTTCTTATATTCATTTTAATAATATAAATATAAGTGTATAAAACTTTTTATTTTTTATATTTCTGGTCTTTTTTTATACAATATTTTATACTTTATATTAAATCTTATATAACATTTAAATTTTTAACTGACCTGTATGAGTTTGGAGTTGCAAAACGCCATAAACATAATAATAATTGTTTTTCTGCAGGTATCATTTCATTGCCTTCGGTAGTACGGATCAATTTTTGTCCAATCTATTCCAATAAAAATTCGAACGTTGAAGGAAGCATTCTAGGAAACAAATGTACATATTGATAATAAGTATCAATACAATAACATATAAAAATAATAAGTATTGTTGAAAAATGGTAATTCACATCAAGTCTGTTCACGATAGATGGCATGATAAACCTGAATAGATGGCACTATCTGGTGATAGTCAGTTATTTTTATAGATTGAACATCGTTGTTGCTCGCCCCTTCTTCTCGTGCGAACCATGATCATGGATGGATGGATGGATGTGTGATAATTGAATAATCGTAAGGCCTTGCAATAACGATGTAAAATCGGCACAGATAAGTTTGTTAATAAGTTACAATTTTGAATGTAATGAATGTCCTTTAAAACTGTTTATTCTACTCTATGTTGTGTGTTATTTTGATTTTTAATAATTGATAATTTGTGCTGAACCTTATTTACTAGTTTATATCATAATATAATTTTTCTCTTGTATCTGTTAAGATATAAAATTGCATTTATTGAAATCTAAAACGACTTATTAATTAGAAAATAAATTCATAATTTTCAACAAGTATAAAAACAAATAATAGATACCGAAAGTGAGCTTTGAATTGCATGGCACTAAGCGATGGAATTACATGTTCCACATAACCTTCTACTCTGGGAATTTGGTTATCTTTGAGAACTTGTTCAGCAATAACTTTTGAAATGCTATCATTATTATCTTCATCATAAATGTAAGTAAGCGATTCTGAAAAAAATTTCACAGCGCATGTTAAAATGACTTTCATTTTATCCATAATTGTAAAATACGTATTAAGTGGACTGCACCCTCGATGTTTTGTACAATTTACAATTGACGAATAGATAGTTAACGAGTAAATACAACGAGTAAGATAGATTATATGTAGAATTGACAGCCTATGGATGGAAAACGGACATCAATATATATGTGCTCTCTTGGTGCATCGGCCACGCGCCGGCCACGCACGCCGATGTTGCGCGTGTATTTATGAATAGATGAGTCGACAAATAAATAAATTTATTGATAGGCAGATAAATAATACATAGATAAATGACGTATGATATGAAGCAAGTAGCGGGTCGCCGTTACAACGCTACATGGAGGCTGCCAGCGACGGATGCGTCAGGTACGACGCGCGGGCCGTCGCGTTCCATGCGTTCAGCTGTCTCTCGCGTATTCGTTGACGAAAGTATGACTTTATATATATCAAATTAAAGCTGAAAGTTTGCTCTATCGCATGGAACTTACCGTAGTTGGCCGCCAACGGCGCTGGAGGCTCAGTATCCGCGCGATCCCTTGTCCGCTCGCTTGCCTCCGTCCCTCGGTTCTTCGGGTCGCTCCCTCGCGCACAGACACTTTCCAGATCTATTTCTTGAGACCAGGCAGACTGTGAGGTGTAAAATACAGTTAAATATAGTTGAAACTGTCTGCTGGGCCGAACCCCGCTGCAATGCAATGCAGGGTCGACCCGCGGCAAGGTCGGAGCAAGCTCCGAGCACCCGCCTGGTCCCAAAAAATAGATTAATATACTGAGCCCCCTATGGGGACTGTATCAGATATTAAGCTGATAAGAACAGATACTACACTTTGATCTTAGCTCAGAGAGCCGAGAAGCGATGCTGTTTCAACGGCAATCGGGCTTTTTATAACCGCTCAGTTGAATCTTAAACACGAGTTCTCATTCCGTCTCTTGCGCGTCGTAGCGGCAAGCGGCCGCACTGCGCTCCTTCCTAATTCGAAGTACTTCTACCATGGTCTATCTTAACCTCTCAGTTCGATCAATCAATACATATATTGTTCAATACATACAAATAACAGGGAATAGTTAAAAATAGTTCGTTGTGTACCTCGAAAAAAAAAATTTTTTATATAACCGCATGGCATGATTGAAAACCCCAACTTTTTACTACCTCGAGTGTTTTACGTTCAGAGAGACATGTCAAATATGATTGTTATTTTTATCTATTTACTTTTTAAATTTAAAATTTTTAATATATAATAGTCATAATGCTCAACAAATTAAAAATTCGAAATGAAATAGGGTTACGAGTCAAAGGTTAATTGTTGTGAGTTAAATTATTTGTATAAACATATCATAATAATAAAAAACACTTTAATGTCTGCTATAAACAATGAATGACAAATTAAAGACAAATAAAGAACAAAGAACACACGTTTCGATCCCTATCGGATCCTTATCAATGTTGAAATAAAATTAAATTAAAATTATACTACGATCTTATATTAACATTCAGATGACATAATTATTGAAGCATGGTGCAATGGAAAACGGTACCACAATGTTCCTCCGTATACATGCATGATTATAATTTCTGTTAAGAAGTACACTAACGAGTCGTATAAATTAATAAGTCATATAAAATATTACAGTAAAATACCATTAACATTATAATATGTGCAATAGTACAATTTAATAGCACAGCTGAATTAAAATAAATACCTTATATGTGAATCTTAATAGACAAGCAATGCGACGAGAGAAAAATCGTGTCATCTTTAGTCTGTACTGAGACAATATAAATCGACATTCAAAAGACGAGAAGGTTGATGTGGTAAATTAGGAGAGCATAAGAAGGGGAAAATTTAGAGTAGAGGAAACAACACGGAGAGGGAGTGTGAAAAGAAAGAGAAAGAATGTAGTTGCGAAGGAGAGAGGGATTATATGATTTGCAAGTAAGATTCTGGCAGTGAATCTGTTTCATTTTGTTTGTTAAGACCTTGGTTTTGTCTTTTGATATTGATCATTTCAGATATCAATCTTTTATTATATGAAGATTCACTGTCCAAAATCTTTACCTCGTTCCATCTAAAATTTTAAACTTTTTAGTTTATCAATTATTTTAAACATTTTATTTTTGTGCGTTTGTAAATATGGAACACTTGTTAAATATAAAACGTTTGTTATTCTACAATATAAATGTTTGCTATTGCTTTCTATCCAAAATTTGCATCGAATTGAAGAAGTACATGTTTGTATTTTGCATCTGTTAAGTATTTTTCGTTGTATAATTTCTTGTGATTCTTAATGGGTTAGTACCTAAATAGATTATAATTATTTTGTATTTTTTATTTCAATTTTTGTTATAATACAGTACAGAAAATTAACATCTTTTTTGCTCAATTTGTAAATAACATCCTTTACATACAATGCACTAATTCAATGTGTCGATCATAGATTCTGCCATTACTTAATTTCTATTTTGCTTTGAAACAGTTCTTTTATTTGTTCTCAAGTGTATCAATTTTTTTCACATTACTTCTCGTCAAATACATACTACTGCTGTTACAGACTACATACACAGACTTATAAGGTAAATGTCCCATTGACCAGACATGTGTATGTCTATGTCCGGAAGTTTGTACAAAGCTTTCATTTATTTATATTATTATTAATCTTAAACGATTTAATATTGTGTATATGTGTAGTCTTTCAATACAATTTTTGAAAAAATTCTAATTTTGTAATAAGAAAAGCATTTGAAAGACAAAGATTGTAATTATATTACATATTATATTATATATATAATAAATCTCTCGATAATAAATGTATAATTATATATATCAAGTATATACGAATTATAAATAATTACATATATAGATAATATAATTATAAATCTTGTTTAAGTGTCCGGACATAGATACATGTGCAATCGCTGAGACATTTACGTTATGACATATGTTGCGAGAATTTGTATTTTTTATATTAAAATACAAGCCAGTTAGTCCATTTTCACCTTTTTGTCAATTAAACTTAAATAAACATAGCATATTAAAGTAATTCCGATTTCAATTAAATATATATAGGTATACTGATAAATGTACAAATCTTTCCATCAGTATAACGATAAAATGTATAAATAAACAATTGTTATATTGCTATTTTAAGTCTGTTTCGCAATTGCGTACGTTGTAAAAAGATATGTTAATTTTAATTAGTTCTGGGACATGTAAAAATGTTGAAATTATCACAACAATCAGTTATACAATCAGTTATAATTAACAACAATCAGTTATAATTAACATTTTATTTTTTTACAGTGTAAGTACTGTGTTACTTATAAATTATTAAAATTAACTTAGTTATTTAAAACTGTTTCTTAATATTTAAAATTAAATATATTGTATGTATATAATGTATGTACATAATATACAGGGTGATTACTAATGGTTGTACCAACTACTTACCATATGACTTACCGACTGCACTTGTAATTTACTAAACACTCCTTAGATGGCAGTTGCTTCGTCCGGCGCGCGAGCAGGTCCGACGTACGTACAAAGGCCCTTGGTGAAAAATTAACTTCTCAGAACGATTCTATAATTATGAGAATTTTTCATATTTTATCATATTTTCTCCGAAAACATCCCTGATAAAAGTTTTTCTCATAATCTTTATACGAATTGGAACGTTTTTCGGAAATCATTACATTTACTTGGAAAGGGTACATCTTCTCTTTGAATTTTTCATACATGTGAATTCTGAAATATTCTAAGATTTCTCATTCCACAATTTAAAATAAATACTTTTGACTATTTTAGATTTTATAACACTCAGAAATTTGTTGAACAAAAAATAATAAAAATCTTAGGATACTTCATAATTACCACATTTAAAAATTCTGAAAAAAGATGTAGACATTCTAAATATTTATGAAAAGTATTCCAATTGTTATAAAAAAATCTGAAAAGATTATAAAATCACACAGAGATATTCTGAAAAATTATACAAATAAGATCTGAGAAAAATTTTTCACCAAGGGCCTTTGTATGTACGTCGGACCTGCTCGCGCGCCGGACGAAGCAACTGCCATCTAAGAAGCGTTTAGTAAATTACAAGTGCAGTCGGTAAGTCATGCAGTAGGTAAGTCTTATGGTAAGTAGTTGGTACAATCATTAGTAATCACCCTGTATATGTATATAATATATGTATATATGTATATGAGCCGTTTATTTTGAAAGTGGCCTAAGTCCATTTGTCAATTTTTTGTTGTTGACTATACTAGCGTGTACAACTTGAAGTTAGCTGTCATAAACAACATTTTGCGGTTAAGTATATTCAGAGTATACGATAATTTCTGACACATAAATTTTCGCAATTATTTCAATAATTAAAAACATTACTTTGAAAGTGGCCTAAGTCCAATCTATTATAATGTGGAAATCATAGACCACAAATTTTTAGTATTAGGACATTCATTTTTACCGAATGATAGAGATTTTGGCGTCGTAGAAATGTCATTAAAGAAAAATAATTTACTGTTTGTCCCCCAAGATTATTATAATGTTATCAAAAAGTGCCGGAAAGGTAATAACTTTATTCTAAATGAAATGAAACAAGAGGATTTCATATCAACAAGATTTTTGGAGGACGCAGTTTTTAAAAGGGTAAAGAATTCTAACGGAGAAACAATAAATTGGTTAAAAATATGCTGGATGCGTTTTTTGAGAAATGAACCATATAAAATTTTCTATAAGATATCAATGGATGAGAATGCAGAGTTTAAAATCCTGGATTTATTACCACGTCGGGGTAGACCAAGAAAATTCGAAAATATTGTATTGACACCACTTTATAAAAATATAAGACAAATTTCAACAGCGAAATAAGGACATGATGGACTTACTACGATATATACTACCGGAGCACCATGACTTCTTCAAATCCCTCCCGCATACACAAAATGTAGATGAGCAGTAAATTGTTATGTAATTTATATAGTTAGAAGATTTCCTGAATTGCATAAATTGTGTTTTTGAAGTGTTGTAAAGAAATAATATAAAATAAATTGAGTATTGTTTTTTCAATTTGAAGCATTTTAAATTGTCGAATGGACTTGGGCTCTTTCAAATTTTATAACAAATCTAGTTGTTAATTTTGAAAGTGGCTTAACTCCATTTGTAGTAAGAAAACACATATTATTCACTTAATAATTGCTATTATTTTAATAGGAATTGTAAATTTAACTCTCTTAGATACACTTAAGCAGTGTGACATGTTGGTATCCTATACGTATATTTTTAATTTTATTGAAACGCAAACTCTTAAATATCTCAATTTAAAAATAAATGGACTTAGGTCACTTTCAAAATAAACGGCTCATTTTTTCATTTTTTTCCTGTTGCGTATAAAATTATATCTTCCTACAGAAATGCATGAATTATATCTCCGTTTATGTTTACACTGTTCTTTATATCTATATAAATTTATGATTTATGTATTATATATTATGAATTATATATTGCACAAATAAGTATACATATAACATAACGGAGATAAACATTTATAAAGAAATGTAAAAGATTAAGGAATGGATTATTGCAATCTATAATATTTATGGAAAATACCGAGTATATTTTCAAAAAATTTTAAGGGACTTGTATGAATACTTCTCATATTAATATTAATCGAAATTAGCCCGATATGAATAAGTCCAGTAAGAGAAAGAAAGAATTTTATCTTTGATCGAAACAGGTCTTATTCCTTAATATTTAATTTATTAAATTTTATTACCGACTCAGCGTCGATAAGTCCAGCCACTACTATGACCCAGCGAATTAATGCTCACCACATCCACTTTCGACGATACGATTTTATCGGCTAGACGGGGGGGTCTCGAAAATGGACGTTGGTGTCGCTAGTGTACGGGGAGTTGGAAGCATTACAGGAAAAAGGCCGGGATGGCCGCTCTCAGGTTTCTCTCTGGTTTGTGTTTGCCTATTTCACTCTTTGTGAGTACAGAAAGTGCAAGCTATTAAGAACAACCTCCAACTCTAATTACGTTTTTAAATTGAAGGCTGTACATATATATGTTCTGTGGCTGTACATACATGTACATACACGAAAGACGTGGAAAGACGTGTAAATAAATATAGTAGCACATGTATTTTTTTATGTTAAAGTTAATTTAACGTATAAATATTTTCCGATAAACTAAACATTTTGGAATACGCATCTGATCTGAAACATTAGTATGTAACAGTGAGATGATAAAGTTTTTCATTTAGCTTGCTAACCTCATTGATAGATTAATGAATTCGAAATTTGGTTCGTCTGAAAAGTGTATTAATTTTTGTTTTTGATTTAAAATGGACAAGTTAAGGAGAGCTTTGAACGGTAATGAACGATGCGATGAGGAAAGTGGTATTATTACCCAGGTAATTACGTACAATAAGCTGCATTACTGAATATCTTCATAATTGGTTACATGTATTATAATCTCATTTGTAAACTGAAATTATCACTTTAATAAATGCACACATGCGGTCAACAATGGAAGGTTGATGCTGATTTCATGGTAAATTGTTAATGAATTATAGCAATTTATCTTATATACTTGTAGCACCTCTACTGTTACATATATTTTGTACATTATGTACAATATGTGGAATCTAACTTTATTTGAAAAAGATTATTGACAATTTTTATGATTAACAGGTTATGGATCAAACAACATTAAGTTGGTCTACCAGGATAAAAGGTTTTGCAATTTGTTTCATCGTTGGCATATTATGTTCATTCCTTGGATCCTTTGCCTTGTTTTTACAGAAAGGTCTTGCCGTATTTGCTGTATTTTATACTTTGGGCAATATTATCTCTTTAGCCAGGTAAAAAAATAAGTGATATAATTGTCAGTACCCTGGCGGAAAAGTTTTTACGAAAAAGTATAGAAAAACTACATATATTCAGACAAAATCTTAGATATTCTTAATTTTTCGTAGATATTTGTAGTGGGATGTAGAGTGAGGTTCGTTTGTTTAGAAATTCTTAGTTTTTCGTAGGTATTTGCAGTGAGACATAGAGTGGCGTTGTTTGAGGACGGAGGATTTCTAGGTTTTTCAAAGAAACAACCGTCGCTCTACCGTCCCACTGCGAACATCTAATAATTTCTATGATCTTGTCTCAATCTATGTAATTTTTCGTAAAACTTTTTCGTCAGGTTAATATTATTTTTTAATTATTTGTCATGGGTATTTCATAATTACAAAACGTTCCTAAGATAAATAGACCTTACATTTTATGTGTGTTGCACATTTGCCCACGCGTGTACAAAAAATATGCTGAAAAATCGCTGAATTTAAATCGAAATTGTTCTGAAAATTTTTCTGAAGTTTTGTTGGAATTTCTCTAAAAGATTCAACTTCCCTGAAAGTGATTTTTTTCCAGCAAAGATACCGAAAAATTGTTGAAATTGACTCGTGTCCAATCGAAACATGGATGCTACCCAATTTTTCCAGGAAAAATTTATCCAATACAATAGGGGCTGGATTCATACATGAAAATGAATGAAATTTTCCCTATTTCCCTACAAAAATACACGAGGGATTACAGTACACTGACTTTCATTAATGAAAGTTGCGTCTGCAAAAAGAAAATTAACATTTAGGACACTTATTTAATTAATGCGAATGATAATGCAGGACAAATTAAAAATGTCAAACATGAAAATGATCATAAAAATAACCTTGATACACGCATACGTTCAAAGTTGCACTGATATTCTTTTTTTTTTTATTTCTTTGAACTGAATAAGTTCTCATTGAAATACGTTTAGTTATAATGTGTACTTTTATACGTGATAGTTTTAAAGCTTTGTCCTAATCTGTCTTAATCTGTACAGACATTAATATTAATATTCTAGGTACAGAATTACAGGATTACAACTAACTTTTATCATATAATTTTAATATTTATATAATAAATTTAATATTTATAGTAGTTCATATCATGTGTATGTATATACTAGTTTTATAAATAAAATTGCAAAATATTTGAATAATTATCATCCTGTGTATTTCAGTACGTGTTTCTTGATGGGTCCATGTAATCAATTTAAGAAGATGTTTGCATCGACGAGAATAATTGCAACTATATTAGTATTTGTCTCGATTGCTTTGACATTTTTTGCAGCTGTACACGTAAGTAATCAATATTTCTTGTTTTTTATATATTCTTCATACTTCTAAGTATTTATTACTCTTTTATTTTCAGTTGCATAATCCTGGTCTAGCTCTTCTATTTATAATCATTCAGTCACTAGCTATGACATGGTATTCCTTATCATATATACCATATGCTCGCGATGCTGTCAAAAAGACAGTGGAAGCCTGTGTTACATGAAAAGAGAAATTATCTTTCTTTTTCATTGTATCAAAATTTGTTATAGAAACATCATTTAATTTTTTTAATCTTTTAATGCTTGAGTCATTTTGTAACATTGAATATTGATTATATTCTATGTTTATATTATAACAAGTAAATAGATTAAAATGTTCCAAGAGTATAAATTAATTGTAATATAAATAAGTACAATTAATATTATTTGTAATTATAAGAAAAATAACATTATGCTTCTATTGTGTAACAAGTAATATATTTACTTTGATAAGTAAAGCTAACGAATTTCACTCTATATAAATTCTTATTAGAAATAAGTTGTCTACATAATTCATACATATAAAGTGATGATATTATATTGTTATATCTTCAGCATTTATTGTTTTTAATAATTTATATAAAGATAAAAATTCTTGTACATATATACTACACTTTTATTGTATTGTTTTAATGAATATTCTTTTACGAGCTGTTTAATATTTATTAAATAAGTGTGTTTTCAATTTAAATTAATTTTTTTTTAATAAGTTGAAATAAATTACTAAAGTACATAAAGAAATCACTTACAAAATAAATGTATATTTGTAAGTAATAAATAAATATATATTGTATAATAAAAATAGAAGCCGTTCATCAAGAATGCGTTTATACCTGAGCATAGTTAGTTCTTTGACTAGACGCATCGCTTTTTTAGATATTTATCATAAGTAATACTTTCTATTTGGTAACACAAGTTAACACAATCGTTATATGATCTTTCTTAGCATAAATAACGAAGACATCGATACTTGTGCTGATTTGTGCTCATTAAATGGGAAGTACAAACGCCAATATCCTATACATAATTGAAATCATATAGAACCATATAATTTGATCGCACATACCCAGTCAGAAATAGTTCCTCGAAAAGATGTCGGGGTTCGATGTCGAAGATAAAAGTCGAAAATTTTCGAAATTGTTATTGATTTCGTCAGATTTTTTTACTCCAATTTCGATTAATTTTCGAATTGGAAATAAAATCTTAAATTGTGATCTAGCCTGCATAAAAATATACTACTAGTATCACTAATGCAATAAGTAAATTCGACAAGTAGTGTCACTAATAGTGTAATATAGTGGTGGAGAAAATTTCATTAAAATTTCACAATATTCAGACCTTTTTTAATTTGTAAAAAAAAAAATGGAATTTAGAGTATTTTGCCTTTTTGACGTTAATCGTTAACCTCAAGTTATTAGTAATTCCATGTGTTTTGTAATTAGTAATTCCGTGTTTTTCCTCGGAAGTAAATTTCACTCGGCTAAAGTTCTAAAGTTAAATGTTCTAAAAATAAATCTGACCAACGCCTTGTTCACGTCGCCTATATCCAGACAAATTAACAGAAGAAGAAAAGAAAGAAGTTAACTTCAATTGGAGTTGGGATTATTTTACCGCAGAAAGCAATATAAAAGCATCATGCAATCTATGTAAAGAAACAATTAAGCACCGTCTTTCTTTCTTTCTTTCTTCTAGTTTCCCCTCGATTGATTTTCCAACTCAAAGATAGAGTCTCACAGTACCATGCAGAAAGTATGGTACTGTGACTCTATGCTTGAGTCGGAAAACCAATCAAGGGGAAAGAAAGAAAGAAAGACTGTGCTTAATGGCCGCAGCACAGACTCTTGCATAACGCATAACGCATAATGCATAGTGCATAAGAGAATCGACCAATCGAAATTCTTCTTTTTCATGGAATGGGGAGGGAAAGGAAAGATTCTGATTAGTTGATTCGCTTATGCACTATGCGTTATGCAAGAGTCTGTGCTGCGGCCTTAATTGTTTCTTTACATAGGCTGCGTTCAGTAGAACGTTTGTTTTGCAACTGTTGGAAGTTTCCTTCGCGCTAATTGGATCATACTTTTAGATCTAGAAGAATGGTCCTATCTCAGCAGATAATCATAAAACGATTGCAAAACTGTTGAGTCTGCTGAACGCAGCCATAGATTGCATGATGCTTTTATATTGCTTTCTGCGGTAAAATAATCCCAACAAATAATGAATAACCTCCTCGGGGAGCAGAGGTCTCAAATCGAATGTAAATGGAAAATTAAGATTTCTTTAGTTGGAGATCTCATAGACCTCCTCTCGTACAATTCGCAACGGCCTTAAGCCTCTTTCAAAACTCTTTTCACAACGGCCTTTTTAACTTCTCTTAATCAACAGATGGAGCCATTTTCGGTTTCCTAAACGTGAAAAATCGCGTATTTGAGCGCAAGCAAGTGGGATCGAACACGGATCTACCAAGAAGACTAGAACCACAGTATACAGGGTGGGGAAAAAGTATGGAAGCAAACAATTATTTCCGAAACTATTCATTTTTCGACAAAATGTCTTAGACATAATTTTTATGGTATGAAAAGATGTATTATGTGGCATAGACGGCATGACCTTGAAATGACCCTTACGAGCTGCATACAAATAACGTAAAAAATTTCAAATGGAACTCGTCAGTTTTTGTTACAGATTCGTGTAGCTGATGTCGAAACGTTTACAAAACACTGCATATGAGCCCCATTCCCTTAAAAACACTCCCAGTTAAGAAACAATTGTGATAATTCGTATCGACGAAATTGAAAATAGACAGCGTACGTGTTATTTACATGTAAATGTAATCTTCGCTTCGATCATTTCTGCCGATACGAAAGACACGCGAAGTTCGTAGAATCAGTTAAGGCGTACATCGAACCGTACTCAAGGAAAGAGATTGCGTGATTCATCCAACCAGTTAAGGTAAGATAAGTGCGATTCATCCAACCAGTTAAGGTAAGATAAGTGCGATTCATCCAACCAGTTAAGGTAAGATAAGTGCGATTCATCCAACGGTCACCAGATTTGACGCCACTTTTTTTATTGGGGATATTTGAAAAGTCGAGTTTACGTCTCGAAACCAGAAAACATTGACGAACTACGGCGGCGAA
>NW_017257830.1:497326-507211 GCF_001594055.1 Mycetomoellerius zeteki | reverse complement strand
AGATAGAAGTTTAGATGGAGTTACTGGGGAACTTACTGATTTCGCGCATGCGCACTCTATTTTTGCCAACATAAAATCAGGAGAGTTGCGCTACTGTATATACTGTGCTAGAACTAAGGAGGATCAACTCGTGTGGTGGGGATGAGTCAAAAAACGTCCGCGGCTATTCACACGATGTGCAGCGGCACTGCGCATTGTGTGAAAGTTCGATATAAGAGCGACAAAGTGACGATTATAGAACGATAGAGCGACAACTATATAGAGCGACAGAGAGGACTAATGAAGCGCAAGAGTGGGGGAAGTTATCCGTCGCCACTTTTTGCCTCACCCCCACTACCGCTATTGGCACCGAGTTGACCCTCCTTAGTTCTAGTCTTCTTGGGATCTACAGATTACGAGTCCATCGCACCGAGCAAGCCACTCGACGACGACCCCTTAAGCATCGTCCAGTAACTCGATTAGAAGAACACTTAGAAAGAAAGCACAAATAGATAGACTCCAAGTAAATTGAAAAATTAATTAACGTACCGAAAAATATAAACTTAATAGTAATAAAATGATCAATGTCAACTAAAGAAAATGTAACGCAGACAAATAAAACTAAAAAAAATTTATTAAACAGATTTTTTTATGCACATGTTGTGTTAAATATGATTTGCACTTTTAAGCATCATAAATGTACAATGAAAAAAAAAATTCAAAATTTATTGATATAATATACACACAAATTAGCAATTTTAATCAAATATTTAATATACGTGTATTGGATACTGCGCGTAATCAAAGGAATAGGGAAATAGAGAATAAGAATTTTAATCTTCTGTCAGAAACTGTGAATTCCACAATACATAATTTCTGAAAGGTTTTTATTTTCTGTTTCCCAATCCCTATTCCCCTTTGATTGCGGAATTCTTTACGAAACTAATCAATATTCATTTATGTTACACGGCCTAATTGAATACAACCTGAATTCCATGTTTCAAATTTATTATCGCTATGTTCTGTGACGTTGCAGTTTCGCGTGTCGCAAGCGTTATGGTCCAATCAGAGTCGAGCTAGCTTGACGTTGATTGGACCGCAACGCTTGCGACGCTGCTGCGATGCGACTAATGTAGAACCAGCTTTACGCGTGGTCTACAATAAACAGTGACTATGTTTACACCGTGCGCTTAGTCCACGACCTATACGACAGGTGTCTTTGTTTAATATACAGGATAAACAAAGACATCTATCGTATAGGCCGCAGCCTAAATGCACAGTGTAAACGTAGCCGTAGAGTAGCAGTACAGAGACTGTAACCATGTCGGGAGTAAGTTGATTTTCCAGCTAAGCCATTAATGGTTAGTCGATGAACGTCAAATCGATGTTGATTCAACGTCGCTCGACGTTAATTCTATATTGATCGATCATTCACTTGTAGCTAGGGATGTAACAGAGCGTAGAGCAGCGTAGAGCAAGTCCGTAAGAGCGAAATGGTTGAAATCCATGGTTGACGCTGCCGTGTAAAGGCACCTTAAAGGCATTTTATAGGTTTGTTCGCGTCGTATGCTCCAACATATTCGAATATGCACCTACCATAGCTCTTACTCACTCCAACGCGCTCGATAGAGTGAGTAGGAGCTACGGTAGGAGCATGTTGAAGCGTGTTGGAGCTTGCGACGCGAAGTCGCGAACAAACCTTATATCATGATGGCGATGTAAAATACAATAATAATATGATAAAGTTCTTTCACGCGACAGTTACGCTGCGCATGTTGCTACTTCATACGATGGGCAAGGACTCGGCAAAACGGTGCATCTCCACACCGTTTGTTGCGTGATGGGAAAGAGAGTTGCTGCAGGCTGCAGGTACAGCTCAGGTGGAACGCGAATGCAGGCATGTCTATGCGAAGTAACTAAAAATGTTTCGCAGTCGGAGCTGGTTTGGTGGCGGACTTTGGAAGCCCAAAAACCCACATTCCCCGGAGCACCTTAAGTATGTATATACAGACGATCGACCAATATAACGCTTGTATCAAATGTAAAAACAGATTCTTACAAGTGTATTTGTTTATGTTGTTAGGTACTTATACAATGTCTTGTCAAAGAATCAGACTGTGTCTGAGAATAATAGAGGTTTGTTGGTCGAAACTCTACGTTCAATAGCTGAGATTCTCATATGGGGTGATCAAAATGATAGTAGTGTGTTTGAGTAAGTAGAGATAAGAACGATGCTATTTTTTAATTCTTATTGTGACGAATGATACTATTCTAGAACCAAATAATAGTACTAATATATAGTACATGAAATGTACACAAGTATGATTAATATGCTATATTATATATTTACAGTTTTTTTCTGGAGAAGAACATGCTTTCGTTTTTTCTGCGCATTATGAAGCAAAAATGTGGGAGCTACGTATGCGTTCAATTGCTTCAAACATTGAATATTTTATTTGAGAACATACGGAATGAGACATCCTTATGTGAGTTTTATAAAACTTTCTTTCATATTTATATAAGTGATTCCCAAACAATTAATTTTTAAGTTAAAATTTGTCATTTTCAGATTATCTATTAAGTAACAATCATGTAAATAGTATAATAGTACACAAATTTGACTTTAGCGATGAAGAAGTAATGGCATATTATATTAGTTTCCTGAAAACATTGAGTTTGAAGTTGAACGCACATACGATACATTTCTTCTATAATGAGGTAAACGAGGTACACGCATAATGATATTCTGTGCTCGTTTTTTAAGTTATATCTTTGTAACTTGTGTTCATTATTGTGTAAATAGTATAAAATAATGTATAATAAGATATATACAGACATGTCTGTTGGAATTATTCACTGACTTTGTTGTTGACAAAGTTATTGTAGCAAATTTTTTTCTGTTATTAGCATACCAATGATTTCCCACTGTATACAGAAGCGATCAAATTTTTCAATCATTCAGAAGGTATGGTGCGCATAGCTGTAAGAACTTTGACTCTAAATGTGTATCGTGTCGAGGATGCATCTATGCTAGCTTTCATAAGAGATCGCACTGCTGCGCCATATTTCAGTAATCTCGTATGGTTTATCGGTGACCATATTATAGAATTGGACACCTGTGTCCGAAATGATGCCGAGTAAGTATCGATATTGAAACATTTTTTTCTGTTACAATTTCTGTTATTCTATAGTAGTAATAACAACAACAACTCTTAATACACCCGATTTTCTGATGCTCTTCTACACACAATGGATCTAGAGTTATTTTTCTCTCATCACTCTTACAAGTATATAAAAATTATTGGATGATTTTTACATATTTTAACATTTTTAGAAAGTATCTGTAAAGTTGTGTTGAAAGAAATTATTTATATACATATACGTATATGTATTTATATACATATATGTATATGTTATAATGAATTTCTTTGGCAAAATAAGAGAAATGCAAACAATAAGAATCTTATTTTAGACCGTAGTTCTCACCAAGTGAGAACACAATCAATACTAGAAATTAAAATGCCTATGTGTATAGTATATATATAATTGTATAGTATACGGGGTGTCCCATTTTAATGTCCCACCCCAAATAACTTTTTTATTTTTGATTTTAGAAAAAAATGTTTCAGACAAAAGTTGTATGGCTTTGAGGGGGACATAAGATGGTGTCATTAGTTTGACCTTGAATAGTTGCTTAAAGGTCACGTGAAAGTTACCTTCAATTTTTTAAACGGAACCTCCTACTTTTTATTGCACATTTTTGTAGAAAATGTAGATTATCTCGAGAGCTTTCCAAAACACTAATTAAATACCTTTTCTTTAAGTACTTGTTAAGTTAATCCGGCCGCTCAAGACAAGATAAAGACATGATCCGGCGGGACAAAGCAAGATAAAGGCAAGATCCGGCCGGTCAAGGCAAGATAAAAGCATAATCCGGCCGGATTGTTCCTTTATTCTCGAACGGAGAAAAATTGACCAATTGCATTATAATCATGTGACTGTATTATTCAAACATGATTTGTTAATTCTTTCTCTGTCCGAGATCTTGTCTTTCTAACATCATGGAAGGCTTTAAAGTAGATTATTGATAAAATTAAATTTCAATTTTCGATGAAATTAGACAAGATATTGTATTCTCGAAGATGCACCGTAGCAAAGTAATGGCGTCCGCACATTTCAGCCCTGAGTACAGCTTATAAGACATGAATATAACGTTTGATGATTTGATTCCATTTTTTAAATTTTTTATTCTTATATTGCAATGAACAACTTAAAAAAGTATTTAGGATCGATTTTTAATTGGATTTTGGTGTCAGATTATTTCTTCCTTTAATTACCGACTTGTTTCTTCGGTATACCAGTTTCAAAAGATCTCTATCTTTCTATATATAATTTAATCTAATAGTTATTCTGACAAATCTTATTTAAATCAAACTCCACAGTAATAAAAAAAAAATAATACATGCTTCTTTTTAGTCATCAAAGTCAAAATAGATTGTCAGATTTGGTTGCCGAACATTTGGATCATCTTCATTATCTAAATGATATTTTATGTTTGAATATACCAGACTTGAATAAAGTTCTATCAGAACATTTATTACATAAACTGTTAGTCCCATTGTACGTCTATTCTCTAATGAAATACAAAAACACGTGCCAAATTCAGGTAAGAATCAAATTTTTATTTCTTTTATTATAAAAGTAATTATTATAAAAGTAATTTTTTAAAGCGGTATGAGTTTATTTTTCTTATTTCGAGATGTTTAATGTTTTATCGTTCACGCGAGTATTTAAAAATATTATTAAAAGTTTATATAAGTTTATTTTTTTTTGTTATAAGGAGATAATATTTCTTTATAGCAATAATTAATTTGAATTTTTAGGATGAAAGAAAACACGTCAGTGTTGTGGTAGCGCTTTTTCTACTTTCTCAAGTCTTTTTGATAGTATCGCATGAACCTCTTGTACATACGTTAGCGACTGTAATGCTCATGTCCGATTTAGAGACGATTCAAGTTGGAACAAATAGTGTTCTCGAAAAATTTGGAGATATAACATCGAATAAATCTGTTACCTTCTCACTCCCGAAAGAAACATTGAAAAAGTCTTGGGAAACTTTAAATGAAATACGCTCAACATCTAAAGAATTGCATACTCGAGAAAGCAGTACAAGAAATATAGAAGAAGTAGTTAAAAATGCAATTGAATTTCATCACCCAAGCACGTCTTTTGACGATGCTTCAACCCGTATAAATACTCCTGTTCTTACGAATGCATCATTAAATACAAGCATTTCAAGCGAAGAGGATTTAGAGGAAATTAAGCATGAATTGAATGTAACGGATGAGGAGAAAGAGCAACGCTTGGCATTGGAAAGCCCTTTACCTCATCAAAGTCAAAATGACATATTCGAATCTTTAACAAAAAAACCATTTCTAGAAGCAATAACCAATTCCTTATTATGTACAGAAAATGATTATGCTGCATTATTCGCGCTTTGCCTATTATATGCATTAGCTAATAACCAGGTAACAATTATAAATTCTGATGAAGACCTGTCTTATTCATAAATACCTTTTTTTTTTTTATTATAATAGTAAGTCAATTTTGTTATTTACTAGGGTATAAGTCGTAAAATTTTGGATATAATCTTGTCTCCCTTCCACAATAATACGTCGACGAAAAATTCTTATAATGAATTACTCATGGATAAGTTGATTCATATTATAACTTTGAGTTGTCAAACAAGTGAGTTGTGTCGATAATTCCATTATAATTTATGCGAATTTAATATTTGCATATACCACAAGTTTCCAAGTTTTATAAGAAAATTAATTCTTTTTTAGATTCCAAAGTGAGGCTTGTTACATTGGAATTAACTATCAAGCTATTAACACAATTAACAGTATCTGAAGGACAATGCCTATTACGAGAATCACATCTAGCAGTCATTGAAGCAGCGAAAGAACAAAGCACATCTCTGCTAAAAAATTTCTACAAGGTGTGTGACTTATTGAAATTAAACTAAGCGCAAGTTTTGTTTGCCTCTTTTGACTTACAAATGCATTCTATTAAAAATATTCTATATTAATTTTGTTTAGAGCGAAGACATTTTTTTGGACATGTTTGAGGATGAATACAGCGAAATACAAAAACGACCGTTAAATGTCGAATGGTTAATGATGGATAGCAATATTTTGTTGCCACCTACAGGCACACCTATGACTGGAATTGAATTTAGTAAAAGGCTACCATGTGGTGAGGTAGGAAGAAACACACAAAGAAATATATTTTTAGATGAACATATATAAAGCTGCAGAAAAATCACACACATTGTATAATAAGAGAGAATAAAATCATGAATAATTGTATGCAGGTGGAAAGGGCACGTCGTGCGATAAGAGTTTTCTTTTTGATAAGAGAACTATCTCTGATACTCAATATGGAAATGGAAACACAATTACCACTGACTAATCCAGTTAATTGCGTACAAGTCAACAACGTCCTTGATCTAAGTAAGAGTTATCTATCTTAATCACATGGTTAATTATTAAAAAAGTGACAGAGTCAACTTATTGCAATATTTGATATATAGTATTTTTGTTCATTTATTCATTGATTACATAGGCCGACAAAATTTAGGGGGGAGGGGGGGGAGTTGTGCTTTGAATTTTGAAAAGATGTTTCCGTAGGATTTTGATGCGTTAAAAACGACTACGTTGTCCGTTTTTTTCCATCCTTCCTTTCTTTTTCCTTCCATTTTTTAAATAATCGCAAAAATAGTTTTTTTCGGAAGTAACTTCTTTATTAATTTTTTCCATCTAAACAAAAAATGATATCGAGGTTTATTTTGCGGCATTTAACTTAGAAATGTTCCAATAATATTAAAAATATTTTTTCGATGCAATTTTTCCAAAATTTTTTGTTTACGGTTTGCATAAAACATTTTTATAAGCATCGAAAAAATATTTTTAGTATTGTTGAAACGTTTCTGAATTAAATGCCACAAAACAGATCTCGATATCATTTTTTGTTTAGCCGGAAAAAATTAATAAAAAAATTACTTCCGAAAAAACTGTTTTTGCGATTATTTAAAAATGGAGGGTGATGAAAAAAAAACGGACAACGTAGTTGTTTTCAGCGCATCAACATCCTACGGAAACATCTTTCAAAGTTCAAAGTATAAGACCCCCCGTAAATTTTGTAGGCCTGTGTTATGATTATAAGTAAAATTAGATAAACAACGCAAGATTTGTTATTTATAACTTTGTTTACAGACAACAGTGATTTGATTGCATGCACCGTCATGTGGAAAGATGGTCAGAAAATTCGCCGTTTCTTAGTCATTGATGTTGTGCAATTAATTCTTGTGGAACCTGATATCAGTAAGCTTGGCTGGGGTGTTGCAAAGTTAGTTGGTTTTTTACAAGACATTGATGTGGCCGGCGACAAGGACGATTCAAGATGTTTGTACCTGACGATTTACAAACCATTAAGCAGTAGCACTGGCAATCGTATACCGTTGCTGTCGGCTAAATTTATTTTCGATGATCATATCCGATGTATGGCGGCTAAACAAAGGTTGGTTTTGTAGCAAATGTCAAAGTCGTATTATCATTTCAGTTAATTAAATCGGTCAAATAATAATTTAGGTTGACGAAAGGACGAATAAAAGCAAGACAAAAGAAGATGAATCAGATTGCAAGATTGTTGGATATTCCAACGAGTATATCTCATTGTTCAACACCACCCAATTATGCTTTGCGTAGTTTGCGACATGAGCGTAAGTTTAAAACTAAAATTAGTCAGCAGAATCTTTGTAAATAATCGATTCAATTCTTTCAGGTATAATCGGACGTGGTCAGAGACTGCAGAGGGATCAAGCAAGGCCGATGTTTACGGTAAATAAAGTTCCTGGATTTGCGGCACAAATGCGTAGAGAGAATATTAAGCCGTTGCCATCATCGAGTTCCAAATGCGATGATGCAAATTCAAATGAGAGAATTCATGAAAATAGTTTGCGATCTAGAGATGGTTCGCCTAAGATGCCAAGACCGCGGAGCGAGGAGATTCCTCTGGAGGATATGTGTATTCGGAAAGCTTCTCTTACGTCCAATGGACTAAACGTAACGCACGTATGTCCAGAAAGGAGGGACAGTCAAGGTGCTTGCTCGAATAATAGCGAATCCTCGTCTGTAATTAGGAAACATTCTGAAGAAACGTCTTTCACATCTCCGCAAGGGCAAGAATCAAAGCCACGTAGGAAGGGTCAAGTGGAGACTGTATGATTAAAACTAGTAATTCAAACTAAACGTATCTTTAAAAAAATCTTAGAGGACAAATGAAAATGTGTACATGCCATACTTTTCACTTAGCAAAAAGAGCCTGCTTGACTAAATTAATAAAAAAAATTTAGTGTTTATGAATTTTATCATATAACGAATAAAATTGTAATTTTTATGATATTTTTATCAAATATGTGATAGTAATATCAATGAACACTCTTTTCAATGAAAGCTCTTATGACTAACACAAGAAAAATAATGAGGTGGAAGCTATTAATATTGTCACACTTTTCTTTGTGTTAAAAATCACTGAGACTATCCTTATTTATATAGACACATCTCACATCTTAATTTAACTAAAATTTATTCACGCTACACACCACTACTCCATATAACTATCACTTTAATGGTAAAGAAATCGTGCAACAGTTCTCGTAATTATTTCATATATGTATATGTATCCCTGTTTTGAGAAGATTACAGTTTTTCTATATAATTTGAAGAATAAAGAAAGTTATATACAAGGTTCTTTAAATGATATTAATCATTTATAAGAAGCAATGCCTATACCGGTCGAAGTCTGTCTCGAGTGCTTTAAATAATTTCACGTGAATTTATATACCACGTCTGTAATCTCTCGAATTGCGCACCAAATTGATTTTCTGGACTTGGAAACGCAACTGAACTACCATATAGTAATATCACAAATTAAATTGATTAGCAATTTTATAATTTCATGTTCAATTGACATCATTTCAAGATCTTAATGTATTGAAAATTGTAAATAAATTTATTGCGAAAAATATTACCTCGGCTGGAAGTCGAACCCAGATCTCTAGCATTCCGTGCGAGCAATTCGAGATACTACAAATGTGGTATATGAATTCACATGAAATTATTTAAAGCACTCAAGATCCAGCTTCAACCGGTATAGGCTATAACAAAGATTGTTTCTTATTTATTGTGTATTCACATTATACGGTCCTAACAAATCGTTTATTATTGTTTGATCATTTATATTTTAAATCAATATTCCCCAAAAATTAACCTTTTGATTGTAAAGCATAAAAAGTGAAATACTTAAGAATTAAATACAAAAATATACACTAAGTAAACTGTTATATTAGAAATTGTATCTTTATTTCGTATCTATGTAGGAGCATATCCTGTACATGCACAGTTACATGTTTGTTATAAACAAATTTTTTTTCAAAGAACAATATAATACGAAACAGTTTTTGATATCATAAAATGCACAATATGTATACATAAAACTAATCTGCAGCGAATTCATATCTTCTAGCTTTCTAAGGATATAATATTTCTTTAAATACATATTCGTATTTTATTCTGATATTTCTTAAAAACATTTTACTATTATGTCAGTAATCAATAAATGTAAAATTATGGCTTTATTATCAGAGGTAAAATTTTTTATTCGTTAAAATAAGCAAATATTATCTTAATAATGTTCTTCATAGTGTTCTAATTTAGAAAGAAATTTTTTCTGTTAAATATATTGTATATAATATTCAAGTTAATTTAATCGAAAGAAATTAGCTCTGCTGTTCTAAGTTTTGTTTCTTCTGCATCTTGAGGAGTTTCGTTAGTTGTAGTTGCG
>NW_017257830.1:496040-497305 GCF_001594055.1 Mycetomoellerius zeteki | reverse complement strand
CAGGAATTTGAGCCATTCCTTGCATTGTTGGTACATTAGGCGTTTGAGGACCAGGTAAGGTTTGACTCGCTGCAGGAACAGGCCCGCTGTTAGCTCCGGCAGGTACTTGAATGACACCTGAAGATTGGGACGATATAGCAGTATTGGAAACATGCGTTGGTATTGAGGTTCCTTGGATACCAGGTAAGGTAGATGATTGTGATCCTATTTGCGATGACAGACCAATTACGGCACCAGTGGGTACATGACTCCCCGAAGTTATTGGACCTGATGAAGGACCCATGTGTCCTTGAGGTATCGGAGGCAGCCTGATTTGAGTCAGAGGAGGAACCTGCTGTGGCATTCGAGACGAGGCGCCTTGTTGAGGTGATATATGTCTGCCTGCTGAAGTTTGTCCCGATGATATATGTACCGTCGAGCCTTGCTGAGATCCTATTTGATGATTGCTTGATGGTGGCTGAAGCTGTTGAATAGATGTCATTTGAGGCGGTATCTGCAAGAAAAAGTATTTTAAGACCGGTGGTTTTCACAATATATTATCTAAAGATTAAAGGTTACTAAGAAATTCATAGATGAATTTCATTGATGAATCTCTTGGTAACCTTTAATCTTTAGGTAATCATTGTGAAAATGGGCCAGACTCTTTTTTGATCAATAGAAAAGGCAAAGGCATTTAAAAGTTTACAGACTTACTATTCCTGGGCCTGATATAGACACGTGACTTATATTCTCCTGTCCTTGGATGGATGGATCCGGTGATTGTTGTTCCGGATTAGAAAGTGATGGCATCATATGCACTGGCAGAGTATTCATCGGTGGCATGTTATAACCTTGCATAGGATATTGATTCATAGCTGGTTGTCCATACATATAAATTCCTTGATTCGTAGGTGACATCGGATTGTAATTAGCTCCTGGATTCGGATAGTGTACGTGACGAACAGGCGATCCTTGAGAAGGTCCCATAAAATCTGGAATACCTTGATAACTTCCTGCAAAAAATAGAGATAAAATAAATAACTTTAACGAAGATAAAATAGGTTTAAAAATATGCAATTGTAAGTAACAAAATTGAAAATTACCCATTATATATTGTTGTTTCTGTTGCTCTTGACGCATTTGCATTTCTCTTTCTTGTTCTTGAATCTTTCGTAAAGCTAATTGGCGTTGATATTGTAAATATTCTTGCTTCTTCTTTCGCATGATTGCCAGTTTTTGTGCCATTAGCATCTGTCGCTGTCTCTCAGCTTCTTCCGCCCTTCTAC
>NW_017257830.1:487271-496015 GCF_001594055.1 Mycetomoellerius zeteki | reverse complement strand
AAGAGCGTCTAAAGCAGCTCTAGCATCTTTCATCTGAGTTAATTTATCTTGCAAGCCTTCATAATACACTCTACTATCATCTTGTTCTTGAATATATCTTAATAGTCTACAAAAAAAAAATCATTGTTTTCTGTGATTAAAATAAAAAATCCAATATATTAAAAATAAAATTAATGGTTTGATTTAGAACATACCTGGAATGCATAGCTGTTATATTCATAAATAAAGTTTGAACTGAACTATCATTAGCAATAGATCTGCCTCTCGAGGAATTGCTTTTCATTCTATTTACGAAAATTTCAACTTGAGATCTTAAACCTCTTACGAATTCTTCCATTTGAGTATCGATTTCGCCATTTTCCTGTTTTACTAGTACTAATTTTTGAGGCATTGGACTGCTTATATTAGGTGCAGACGGACTAGTCACATCTACTCTTGATCCATGTTCAATCGATCCATGATCTTCGTTTGCAGTTTGCCTTTGTTCCCAATACTTACGATTTAGATATTTAGCAAGTTCAGGTTCGATCTCGTCGTCATCTTGTACCTGTTGTGATGGACTAGGACCCTAATAAGAAACATTAAACTAAAATTTTATCTAAGATAAAATAAGAACTTCACAGAGAACGTTAAATAATAATAATAGCAATTCATTACGTAATAAGATAGGCTATTGATAAATATAATAATTTTATTGCCAAGATATTTTTCGCAATAAATTTATTTACAGATTTCCAGCATACCAAGATATCTTTAGTGGATGCCTATTGAGCATCAAATTTATTTGTGATATTACTACAGTAATATCTATTCTGCTGTGTGTGTGTGTGTGTGTGTGGGCTGCGTTCAGGAAATACGCCCAGATAACTCTAAGCTATAGGTTACGTTACGTATATTATAGCATAAAAATGCACGCAGCCCTAGAGTTATTTAGGGCTGCGCTCCGTTTCACGCGTGATGTGCATAATGCATCATTTATCCTTGTTTAATGGCTCCTGCACACTGGACGCGGAAACGCTTGTCGCGCGGCAAAATATGACGCGGTAGCCAATAAGCTTACAACTCCTAACATGTTTATTGGTTATCGCGTCGCATTTTGCCGCGCGGTAAGCTTTTCCGTGTCCAGTGTGCAGGAGTCATAACACTCGGTGAATAACATGGGTAAATAACATGCATCATGCGTGAAACGGAACGCAGCCTAGGCGTAATTTCGGAACGCAGCCCTGCGTTTTAAAATTCCGAAAAAATTTTGGCGCGCATTTCAAAAGACCATAAATATAGTATGCATGCATGTATGCATGTATGTATGTAGGTGTGCGTTCCGATATTTACTGCCAGTGCTGAAAATCTATATAGTGCACGTAACCTATACTGTATAGTTTCAGCATTGGCACTGGCTACGTTTACACCGTGCGCTTAGTCCACGACCTATACGATAGATGTCTTTGTTTAATGTACAGGATAAACAAGGACGTCTATTGTATAGGTCGCGGCCTAAATGCACGGTGTAAACGTAGCCAATGCTTATCGGAACGCACCCTGTGTATATACATATACAGGGTGTCCATAACTCTCAATTAATATGTCTGGGAGTGAGAGGATGAAATTTTGAACTAAACGTTCCTTTTCCAATTTTGGCCCAGATCTTTATTTACCGAGTTATTAACGATTGAGTTGATCAATCAGATGAGACCTCTGCTTCCCGAGGGGGTTATTCATTGGATCATACAGATCCGTTATTTCTCCATGGTACTGCGACTCTATATCTGAGTCAGAAAACCAATCAAGGGGAAACCAAAAGAAGAAGAAGAGGATCAATCAGATTGCGAATTCAGTTGGAATACACTGAAGCATAGCATGCGAGTTCTTCTGAAGAACCACTCGACCGCGGCGGACGCGTTTCGGATCGGGTGCTGACAATCGTATATTTTTGAAAGTGTTGCCGACTTTGACTGTGCTATCGCTTCCTCCCGACGCGTGTCCGCGAGTTGGCTCGTCTCGTGCGTTCGTCCGGACGCGCGTTATTTCGACGTGACGACGTTGTAGACGCAGGCGCCCGGTGTCCGTTCGGGCAACGCCATTTTCGCGGGCATTGCGTCACTTTTTGATACTGTAATCCATTAAGACTGTAATTCATTAAGACGAGATCTGGCCGTATTGCCTCCGTATACTCCTAAGTGGGGGGGGCAGGAGCCATTATTAATTAAGAAGAAGAAGAAGAAGAAGCATAGCATGCCATAGCGCTTACTGTACATATTTTCCCGATTAAAATTTTATTACAATTTTTCATATAATAAATTACAGTTGGAAACTTATCCAATTTTTGATTGTTTTTATTCTTACTTATTATTTACTTATTTGCTTAATTTAATTTTTTAATCTTTTGTTCAATTTAGTTAATTAATTTCCATAGCTAACCTAGCAGCGATGGGGAAAAACTAACTACAGGATGTTTGTCATGGATATTTAAAGATTATTAGCAAAAAATATTATCAAAATAAATTTTAAAATATAAAACAAATGGCTCAAACTGATATAAAATCTATAAATATAAAAGAGTTACTACAATAAACAATAATTACAGCAATGAATATAACCTCTGTTGAAAGTTGATATGTTTGCGTTATACTTTGTAATTATCATTGTTTATGGCATTGTTTATAGCTCATTTATATTTAAATGATTATCACAATCAATATATAAATTGTTTGTAAACCATTTGTTTAAACAATTTGAAAAAAATTGACACGCATGATTCTTACGTATTTTATTTTGTAGAAATCGATGGAGCTATCAGTTTTTACTTAAAATAAGTTTTTTTAAGAAACTGTTTACAAGAAATTGCTTGTAAATCATTTATTTGATAATTTCTTAATATCTTAATATGTATCGTATGTATTCTTACGTATTTTTTCCTTTGCAATTCGATGGCGCTGTCACTTTAAATCTGGAATTAACAAATACGTAAATAATTTATGTAATTAATTTTATCATCAATCGTCACTTTTCATCTCCTTGTTACTTGATACATGCCAATTTGATACATTACGAAATTGTCAAATATTGTTTACAAGCAATTTATTCACACAATTTCTTAAAAAACTGATCTCTATCGGTTTCTACTTACCATTAGTGAGAATCATGCATGTCACATGCATTAAATTTTTTAAGTTGTTTAAACAAATTATTTATAAACAATTTGATAATGTTTTCTATCAATAATTTTCTTTTAATAACAATAATTTTCTTTAATATGACAAACATGCCGTAGTTAGTTTTTCCCCATCGCCAGCTAAGGAAATTAAATAATTAAATTGAACAAATAGATTAAATAATTAAACAAATAAAGAAATAATAGAAAAGAATAAGAAACAAATCAGAAATTGGATTTTCTAACTGTAATTTATTTTTATTTATTTATTTATTTATGTCTACCCATTTATTCATTTATTTATTAATTGATATGAATTATAATAAAAATTTAATTGGGGAATGTATAGTAAGCGCAAGGAACTCCCCATGGCACGCTGCGCTCCTGCGTATTCCAGCTGCCCCTGTATTTTGTAATTCATTATACAATCGTTATGAACATCTAACAACTGCATAACGAGTTAGATTGGTATTAGACTATACATTGAAGATGGAGATTGAAGATTGAAAGATTTAAATTCGGCGCAATCTAATTGATCAACTTCACTCGTTAATAACTCGATAAATAATGATTTGAGCCGAAATTGGGAAAGTAACTTTTAGTTAAAAATTTTTCATTCTCTTTCACTCCCAGCAATACTAATTAAGAGTTATGGGACACCCTGTATAGTATACAAGTTCACATGGAATTATGTAAGCACTAAAGATCTAGCTTCGACCGTTACTAGCCTTTATTCCCTATTGGTTGTTTTCGCATGTACAGTCTTATTGTTTATGATAATTTTATGTAATAGATTCGCAACAAAATACTTACAGGTGATGGTGGCGGAGAATATGTTGTTCTAGATATTGGAGTTGAATTGGATTTTAAAACGCTTGTAGCACGTTTCTTTTCTTTTTCTTTTTGTTCAGCTTCACTCTGACTTAAGGCTATTGCTAAATTTAATTCTTCTTCTTCTCGTAGTTCTTCTTCTGTTTTTCGAACTGGAACCTAAAAACATAAATAAAAACATAAAATATATATATATATATTTTGTTTTTATTTATGTTTATATGTATACATATTTTTTTATTTATGTTAATATGTATACATATTGTGCATATGCGGGTGCGTATGTGTGTGCGCATGCGCGTGTAAAATGAATTACTACATAATATACAACATTCAAAAAACCACATCAGAATTTAAATTTAAATTTTCGAGAATAGCTTCCTTCCTTTAAACTTAATTTTTCGTAATAGCATAATATAACCTTCGTATACATAATTATTTAAAATAATGGACAAAAGTACCTGTATGCAAGGCAACAGAGAAGACACGTTTAATTACGAATTTGAATATAAATGAAATCTTAAAATTGAACGTTATACTCGTTCAGAGCGCATAAATGCGTATACGTGGATGTGTGAGTTTTTGCGCACATACGTGTGTTCCACTCAACTGAAGTATCTTAAATACATTTTACTATTTTAAATAGTAGAAAAATATTTATTTCTTTTGAAACCATACGATTTCATGGTTTTGAGAAATATACATAATGTAATGATAATACTTCTTCATTATATATAGGACATGAATGAGATTTCAAGGGCGATTCAATTTTTTACTGGATTTTTCTTATAGGATTTTAAAATAATAAAGATATTTCAGTTAAAGATATTTCAGATATTCGAGTTAAGTGGAATAGAAGTCTGTATGTAACACGATAATCTTCTTCAGAGAGATGCTTTTATTAATAATTAAACTTCTATAAGCTTTTATAAACTTCTAAATTTAATTTAAAAAACTAATGATCAATTTTTGTTTGCAGATTATATTTATTAAATAATAAAGATAATTAGTGTTTTATATTTACACATAATACACAACAAGAGTTTAATGCCTATTACGGTCGAAGCTGGATCTTAGATGCTTTTTAAATAATTCCTATGTGAATTTATATACTAAATATATAGTCATTTCAACTGCGTGCAGAAACGATTTTCCGGACTTATAAACGCAATTACTACTGTAGCAATATCACAAATTAAATTGATAAGCAATTTAATAATTTGATGCTCAATCTGGCATCCTACTAGAAAGATATTAATGCGCTGAAAAACTGTAAATAAATTTATTGCGAAAAATATTACCTCGGCTGAGAGTCGATGGGCCCCGAATCTCTTGTATTCTGTACGTTCTAAGCCTTTAGACTACCGCGAGGCACAAGCCTATTTCGCAATAAATCTATTTACAATTTTTCAGTATATTAACATCTTTCTAATAGAATGCCAGATTGAACATCAAATTATTAAATTGCTTATCAATTTAATTTGTGACATTACTGTAGTTACTATAGTAGTTCAATTGTGTTTATAAGTCTGGAAAATCATTTCGGCGCGCAGTTCAAATGACTACATATTTAGTATATAAATTTACATAGAAATTATTTAAAAAGCATCTAAGATCCAGCTTTGACTATAATAGGCATTAAACTCTTACTGGTTGTGTATTCAAATATATGTCTTAATAAATCGTTTATTATTGTTTAAAAAACAATGAAAGAACAAGGGCAGTAGGAGTCAAGCGCGGGAGACGTTGCGCAAATAACACGACTATCGTAGCGTGAAAATTCTTTATTTTACTAAAGCACTTACATGTTTCGGCTCATTTTTGAGCCTTCTTCAGAGATAACTAATACAATCACATACATAGAATATAACAATTATTAACTAGTCATGGTGATCTTCCTCACCTCGAGAGTATAAATACCAGAATTAAATCCAGATAAGAATGCAGTAAAAAAGAAAAAGGGGGGAAAGAAATTTTGAAATTCTCGAAATAAAGAAAATGTAAAACTAATGTATCAAAAAATTTTGAAATTATAATTAATTATTCCGATGGTTAGGAAGCTCACCTGGTTTTTGAAGTATTAAGAGTAATGTTTGCGATGCGGTATCTTGTGATCAAGGTGAGCTTCCTAACCATCGGAATAATTAATTATAATTTCAAAATTTTTTGATACATTAGTTTTACATTTTCTTTATTTCGAGAATTTCAAAATTTCTTTCCCCCCTTTTTCTTTTTTACTGCATTCTTATCTGGATTTAATTCTGGTATTTATACTCTCGAGGTGAGGAAGATCACCATGACTAGTTAATAATTGTTATATTCTATGTATGTGATTGTATTAGTTATCTCTGAAGAAGGCTCAAAAATGAGCCGAAACATGTAAGTGCTTTAGTAAAATAAAGAATTTTCACGCTACGATAGTCGTGTTATTTGCGCAACGTCTCCCGCGCTTGACTCCTACTGCCCTTGTTCTTTCATTGTTTTTTGATTTATAAGGAGTCTTAGTTAGGTTAATTTATTATACGTTATTATTGTTTACATATAATGTTATATTAAGTGTAATGACATTTACATATAATATTATTGTTATTACAATATATTTACAATTCAATAAAATAAAAGTACTTACTTGTTGCTGTTGAGCCAAAGTACTTTTGAGATATTCTGCTGGAAGGTCGGTATCTTTGGTTTGCGTTGTAGATGGTCTGAAAAACTGTAACATTTAAAAACTATCCAAACTGTATAAGTCATGATGAATAAAATGAGAAATTTCACTGACTTGTTAACTTGTTCGTAACAAGCTTCACAAACTCGTACTTCTTTCTCAATTCCAAATTTTGGCAAAGTAGAGACTTTACTCGAACACTGGCCACAAAAGACTTGACCACATGCTCTGCAGTGATGCTTCCGTTGAACCATGCTGAAAGTTACACGACATCGATGGCAGACTTCACCATCTGCCCATGCAGGCGCAGTATCTGCTCTAAACATAGCATCGCTTTCTTTCAAAGCAGGAAATTGATAACCTTCGGCTTTCATTATATTTAACGTATCCTGAGAAAAATAAATAACAGAAAGATGAAATAAATAAATAAAATTATATGCTGATTATATTATAACACATAATAATTTATCACTTGAACAGTCCTATATTTGGGACTATGACGAAATGCATGAGCCCAAGCTTGTATTAGCTCTAAAGTTTTTAGTCTAACATTTTCGTGCGGAGAAGTTTTAACTAGTTCTTTTAGTTGTTCCATGTATTGTTTGGTAGCTATCTCATCATGAATCAATGTCCCACAATTTTTTACACAAGATTCCAGTACCTGAATAAATAAATTAATAAACATCAATAAAACAACAAACAATAAATACAATCTTTTTTTTAAATTATGATATATTAGATTTATTTTCTGTGGCTAAACTAGTGTACACTTTTTGAACTTAAAAGTGAAATAAGTATGTTTGATCAAAATCTCAATAATTGACAAATAAATGAATCTAATATTTGTCAAAAGCCAGAAAGAGACTTTTAGCGCAGAAACAGAAAACAGTCCAATTTCTTACCAGTAAGGCATATAATGCTACATGTGGATTACTGTTTATCATCTTCTTCTTTATAGCAGTGAGTGCAGCTTTTGGTCTAAATATATAAAATGTTTAGAAACAGAAGCAATAATATATTTAGGGCTACTTTTACCAACTCTGATTAATTTAATCGACCGATTAGTCCATTGGAATTGGCCATCTGTTGTCAAACAAAATGACAAATGCGATTGGTCAATTCCAATGAACTAATCGGCCGATCAAGGCCCAATTCCACAACTCACGGTTAACTCTTAACCGAGGTTCAACTTGTTTCTCATCTCTTTCCAATTCTAGAATTGGAAAGGGACAACGAATAAGTTGAACCTCGGTTATAGAATCAACTGCGAGTTGTGAAACTGGGCCTAAGTTAATCAGAGTTGGTAAGTGGCCCGTAACATGGATTTTTAAAAGTAAGGTGCTTTAAAAGGAATACAATAGACAACGTGTGTTATATCCTAAGTAAAAATCCTAATAATTAAGTAAAATAAACGATAACTTTTTACAAAAGTGATGCTTACTGAACATCGCTCTGACGTATAAGATCACAAATCTGCATAATTGTAGGCCAGTCTGGTTCTAACTGCAAATGACTTGTTGCCTTATCTACGAGTGGATTAATGAGTGGCTTAGGAAGCTCCGACATTTTGCACAAATTTCAAAGAAGCTTACCTAATAATTTATCAAAATTCGTAGAACTGCGAAACATTTTGTAACTCCGATGTAATGCGCGTTGTCACCTTCCTAGAATTTTTCACCACTGTACACGAACAATAATCCGTACTCGGCGATCGGCTTGCAACAGCTAAAGAGCAACTTTGACACAATCCTATTTTTCTCCACTTTTCTCGTTCCAGTCGTTCCCCGTTCCTTCTGGTTCCTCTTGGCCACTCTTGACAGTCTTGACTTACTGCACTCTCCACAGAACATATACCAAGAGAAGCGCAAGATCCGTATTAAACCACGGAAACGATTGCAGCGCTTCAAGTGGGTTGGCCCTTGTACTATGGCTGCGTTCGCTTTGGCGCTTACAGTGCTTGTGAGCATAAATTGTCCTTGCTATAATGGCTACGGTTACACCGTGCATTTAGGCCGCGACCTATACGATAGATGTCTTTGTTTAATATACAGCAGTGCTCGGCACTAGATGCACATTTCGGGCTGATTCCGGCGAGCG
>NW_017257830.1:485853-486975 GCF_001594055.1 Mycetomoellerius zeteki | reverse complement strand
GTTTTTTTTAAAGTGGTTTCCCTAGTAGGCCTATTGAATAGGCCTGGAAAACTATTGTAAAGAACTCTTAATTATATTATACACATTACGAGTATATATTATTGCTACAATTATATTATTATATATAGAGCATATTAATACATTAATAATAGAAAATTTAGTACTTGATTTTTTGAAAAAATAAAAATTATTTAGCAAGAAAGATTCTTCAATGACGGAAGATACGACCCTAGCACGTTTAAGATATAGGGACGCTCCTGAGCCAGAGCGTCACGTGAGCGGTCGACGGCTCGGCCGCTGAGACTCGAGTGGTAGTGGGGGTCGCTCTCCGGAATCAGCCCGAAATGTGCATCTAGTGCCGAGCACTGATATACAGGATAAACAAAGACATCTATTGTATAGGCCGCGGCCTAAATGCACGGTGTAACCGTAGCCAATAGGTCTGTTCGCGTTACTTGAAATCCCTAAAAATTTTTCAACTTAACTGAATATATTGATTAGTTTCGTAAAGAGAATTCCGATTCTGATTCTTTGACGAAAACGAATTCTGATTCTTTGACGGAATACATATAAATATTGATGTTTAAATTTGTTTGACAACGAGATTGATATATAAATAAATTCTGAATTTTTAGAATTTCCGTATCACATTTTTATGTTTAGATATCTCAAATTTTTTTATACGAATCTTACAATACTTCAGAATTTATATTTATGAAAAATTCTAAAAAAAAAGTATAGATATTTTGAGTATATATTTCTGAAATGTGTTTCAATTCCTATTATAGCTTCTATTCACTCCAACGAATGCGTTAGAGTAGCTAGGGGAGCTAGGGTAGGAGCATGTGACGTGATCAAACGTTGGTAGTACTAGGTAGTATACAGGGTGTCTCAAAATTAGTATAGTGTCCTTGAATTGACGTATTCCTGACATGATTCTAAGACGATTTTTCCTTTGCCAAAATTTTATACGAGACTTAGTTTTTGAAATATAAAGAGAAATAGTTAGCGAATTACGAGTCGCGTACGGAAGGTAGGTAGGGCCGGCGCACGCACCGTCGGACGCGGGCGCTCAGTTGCGATCAGCTGTTCGCAACGCGTGACACGATGGTATGCACACGT
>NW_017257830.1:477198-484208 GCF_001594055.1 Mycetomoellerius zeteki | reverse complement strand
GCAGTGAGCGCTCACGGATCCGCTCCGCAACAGTTGAGTCTGCTGAATGCGACCATTGAAAGGAATAGGGAACAGAGAATAAGAATTTCAACCTATCAGGAACTGTGTATTCCACAATACATGATGTTCCCTGTTCCTTTCGTTGTGTGGGGCGTAGCCCCTGACACCGTGCAAGATACAGAATCGATCCCTATATGTTATCCTTCCAACATGATTAAACCCACTGCACTCGAGAACGTTATAGGGGTACGGTCCACTTTATACTACAAATATTTCGAAGCATTTTTTGATTGGTCAGTTAGTAAAATTCTTTCTTCCAATTGGTCAATCAAAAGCTTCGAAGCGTTTGTAGCGCCAGTGGACCACACCCTAGGACTCTATCCGTATTCCGTATCAAGTGCACGGTGTAAGCCCATGTACATACAAAAACGTAAGGCCGTAAGACATAATCAGTAAGCGAATTGGCCAATCACGATAGAGACCGTAAGGGTCCTGGCACACAAAAAACTTAAGGCAGTAAGACGTAAGCAGTAAGGAAATCAACATGTTGGATTCGCTACTGCTTATGTTATGGCCTTATGGACTCTACTGTGATTGGTCAATTCGCTTACTGCTTACGTTTTACTGCTTAAGTTTTTTTGTGTGCCAGGACCCTTACGGTCTCTATCGTGATTGGCCAATTCGCTTACTGATTATGTCTTACGGCCTTACGTTTTTGTATGTGCCATGGGCTGTAGGCCATTGATGTTTTTAGAACGGTACTGGTAGCGGGAACGCCAAACGTCTTTCAGATCTGCGAGAATGACTAAGCATATTTATCGAGAAAACGCAAAAGACAGAGGGATTCGGGCATTTTCGAGGCTGTTTTGTTCTCGGCCCTGAAAAATTATCAAGTTGAAAGTTGTCATGGATGGAAAGAGATCGATTAAGATGGTATGTAACGTATGGTTTATTTAGCGTCTTTTTTCTTTCTCTCCCTCTCTTTCTTTCTCTCTCTCTCTCTCTATTTCCTCTCTCTTTCTCGATATTTTAAAAATACAAACATTCACAAAGAGCAACAGTTACGTATAATTTTCCATTATTCACCTTAAACGATAATTATGAAGATGGGCCTTTTTATTCATTGATTTTGATGAAATTAGGCTGATTTGACTCATTTTTTTTTTTTTACGAAATAAACGAATTTAGCAGAAAAAAGTCTCTCTGTCCTGTGAACCGAGATGTTAATAAGTGTTAAAGTTGATGAATATTCAGGTTAGAAAATCTGTCACATCGATGGCATAGATAAAGGAACATGTAAGAACGAGTTTTTCTGCTTCAATTATACAAATTCTCTACTTTAAAAACAAATGTTCTACTGCGTACAAACAAAAATTAGAAAATAGAAAATAATTTGTGCTTTTAAAGCAGAAAATTTATAGTTTTTAAGCAGAGAATTTGTTTTTAAAGTAACGAATTTGTGTAACCCTTTACGCCATCGTTGTGACAGGTTTCCTAATCTGAATAGTCGTCGACATTAATACTTAATATCTGTTTGTAGGGCGAAGTGATACTTTCTGCCAGATTCGTCCATTTCGTGCAAAAACGCGTCAAATGAGCCTAATTTCATTGAAATCGGTGAGTAAGTCTGTCTCCTTCATAATTAATCCTCAAATATTGAATAATTTTATCGTATGCAAATAAAGTAGCCGATTCCAATATTACACTCCACATAAAGATATTTCCATCAAGTAACTGTATTTTTTATATTACCTACCTGTTTATAGGATCCGCTGTCGCCTGGCCCATGTCTAGACATTAGTGACGATGAGCTTGTTTCAATATCAGTACGGGATTTAAACAGACAGTTGAAATTACGTGGATTGTCCAGAGAAGAAATTGTACGTATGAAACAGCGAAGACGCACGCTGAAGAACAGAGGCTATGCAGCCAGTTGTCGCATAAAACGTATTGAGCAAAAGGATGAATTGGAGTCTGAAAAGACTCAAGAGTATCGTGATATGGAAACTATGCAGGAGGACAACAATCGTATGAGGGAAGAGATAGATTCCTGGCATTCAAAGTACCAAGCACTCAAAAAGTTTGCTCAAGAAAAAAAAATTATTATTCCACCAGATTTGGAAAATATGTAAAATATTTAGATTGAACTCAACAAAAACGTATACATACATACATACACATATATATATATATAAAATAGATTTAATAATAGAATGGTTTGGTGAATATTTGTATGCAATATTGTAGTTATCTACAAAGTTTTTTAATTTTAAAATTATAAAAAAACTTAATTTTGTACATATATATAAGAACTGATAGAATTCAACTTATGCTGTAGGAACAGTCAAATTTAGGTATTTTAAGTTTTAAAGATATCACTATATAAAATACTTCTCTAGATGAAAGAATATGACTTAATATGTAAGAATATATAAGAAATATTGCAAGAGTATTAAATTATGGGATGAAAGATAGAAAAAGGTAGCACATCCATTGATTTTTCATACATCTTCATGTTCAGTACATAATAAAAGTATTAATCTGCTAACTACATGAATATTGATTGAATTTCCTAGCAGCCGGTATTTTTGTCTATCTGTAATATGTTCTGGAAAATGAAAATCTTCTGGAAAACACATTAATCGACATATCTCTTTAGGTGAGAAAAACCTAAGTTTCAAATCCAACAAAATTTGCATTTGCTTATCCGAATCATTTTCATAATTAGCGATTTCATTATACTTCAATCTAATTATTTCATCTGTAAATGGGCAATATACGGATCCTGTACCTTCTGCATAATAACTGTATCCTTTGGTGAAGCAACAGGAACCATTGTTCTCAGATGTTCGTATATCTAATACCCATGCTCTCTTTTGTAGTAACTTAGAAGGCACCAAATACTTTGAATCTTCAATACGTTCCAAAATATTATTTAATGTGTAACACAGTCTGCCAGATTTCTGATTAGTTTTACCTTCTTTCCCCGCTAATACTGCGTGTTTACTTTTTGGTAGTAATTCAAATAATTCAGGAAGCAAATTATTCCCTAACGAGGACTGTTTAAAACAGAATTTCAGATTATTCTTTTTTGCCAGTAAATAATACCTGTGTCTACTGTTTGGTATACCAAATTGACACGGACTTAATATTAACTCTCTATAGGCATATCCGCAACTTTCTATGCACCCTACTAATCTGTCTCTCATTTGAGATACTTCAAAACCTTTTACATTCTCAAGCAAAATATATCTTAAATTTTTCAATTCTGGCAACAAGTTTAAAATATGTTGCAAGGAACAGATTCTATTATCAAGAGTATCCTTCTTTAACCCTAATCTAGTAAAAGGCTGACACGGAGGGCTCATAAATATAATGTCCAGATTCAACTTGTTTAATTCCTGTGCATTAATGGACTGAACATTTCTGTTCATAAGAGCAGTTTCCGGGAAATTGTGACGGTAAACATCATTTGCAACAGGATTTATATCAATTGCTGCGACGACTTTAGCAGCAATTTCACTCTCTGAAATGATAAAGATTAATTAATTAACTTTATAGTAAACTAACATGTTCGCAATAGTCATCCTAATTTCTGATCTCTTTTCCAAACTGGAAGAGATCAGCTGATTTTGAATTACTCTTAATGTAATGCCTTTAGATCTTTGGATTTTACATTATTCAACTACCAGAATTTTTTTTTTCACTTGACTATTGGAGGAAGGATCGAAACTTTCTATCTTTTTTTATCTGTTTCGCATCGCATTGAAAAAGACTCGAACAAGTCAAAACGTTTGCAAGTTTGAATTGTCTGTATTATCCATTTATGCAAATACTATGTAATTTGTTAATAATTTGTTCGTATTTTAACATTAACTGCTATTGCTTTTATTAGCAATCTTTATTTGTTCGTGATTTATTCTTGGAACCAAGAAAATATATATTTGAATATATATATTTATACATGTGTGCGTGTGTGTAATTAATCTTATGTTAATTCATTTCAATATAAAAACACGATTCATTATGGCTGCGTTCCACTTGATGCTCGCAATGCTCGCGAACATCGTTTGTCCTTGTTTAACATTTGATAAATTACAAAGTAGTGAAATGATTCCACGAGCGTTGTGAGCGTTAAATGGAACGCGCCCTATGTAGAAATAATTTTGGATTATTTAAATTTACCACGTAACGCATAATGCATCCCTCCAATGCCGCTGTACAACTCCAACACCTTCATTATTTACGATTTATTTTAGGTTTAGAAAAACAATATTTTATGGAACACACACATATAATACTGGAAGAGGAATTGCGCCTATGCTGACCCCGTATACCATGGTGGAAGAGATTAACCACGGTGGAAATATACAGATGTAGCATTGCGCATCCTGGTGTGGGGAACTGCGTCCACCACTCTCTCTCCTAGCGCATGTAGTGGTAGCAAGCTTGGGGATATTTTAGCGCGCTAGCCGCCTGCTGGTGGCAGTTTTGTAACCAGAAAAATAGTTAGATCGACTCGGGCAGTCGACACGAGCAGTAAGCCATTAAGAATAAATTTGTGTTCATGTCTAAGTAATTATCGAGAGTGGTTATTCCGTTCCTTCCATCACGTCTTCGACTACGGGCGTGGGCCCGAGCTGAGAGGCAAGACCTTACCAGGTCGCTGCCCACACTGGGCAGCCTGGGCTGTGTGGCGGGGGTAATCTGGGGTGGGGGAACCAATGAGATATTTGACCCGAAATGCGAGGAGCTCAGCGCGAAATTGAAAATGTTATTAAATACATTGTCGCTGCAATGGCAAGCAATGACCACCAAACAAAGCGATAACTGACTTACTTTTATCAACTAATCTGCGATAGATTCCAAAGTAATATCTTCTACATGCAATCAATAATTTATACATGTATTTTGACCATTACAGTACTGTAAACGTGTCGCAAATAATATGTCATGTAATGCGACAATACTTATACGTGATTATTGTAGTGAATAAATGATAAAGAAATAATGATAAATGAAAATAACACAAAAGATAATAAAAAATAATGCTGGAAATGAAAATAAAAGATTAATATATATGTACATGTAGATTAAAGAACTCTGGCGCAAAGATTTCACGAAAAACTACAAAGATTGAGACAAAATCTTAGAACTTCTTATAAATATTTGTAGTGGGACGTAAAGTAGCGTTGTTCATTTGAAAAATCAAGAAATCCTTCACCCTCAATCAAAGCCATTCTACGTCCCACTACGAATATCTACGAAAAAGTAGATCGGTGTTTACAATAATGTACACTGCAACACGGCATGATTTTACCACATTTTACTTTGTCAAAATAAAATTAACTTCAAAAAGACACGGAACACGGACCGTGTTTACTGGTGTTCACGGCTACGCTTAGCTCGGACGACTTCGTGCAACATCGTATTCTTTCGTGTTTTGCATTTCGGATCAAATTTCCCATTGGTTGGCTACTGCGCAACCACGGGAATGCTACACCTGTATATTTCCACCGTCGAATTAACATGGTGTGTGTAGAGAGTCCTAGATTTATCAGAGAGACGCAATTTTTTATACAAATTTTACAATATTTCAGAATCCATATTTATATAAAAATTCTATAAAAAAGTATAGATATTTGGGTATATATTTCTGAAATATGTTTCAATTCCTATAGCTTCTATTCACTCCAACGAATGCGTTAGAGTAGGAGCTAGCAGCATGCAACGCGAACGTTGGTAATATTAGGTAAGTATATAATAAAAAGAGACCGAACCTAAATGATATGCGTGCGACGAAGACAACAACTAAGGTTGGCTAAATTGAGACTACGAACGGGCACCGAGCAAGGAAGAGGACAGAGAATTAGAGAGAAACGCTTGCAAACTGCACACACCTAAGAGTGCCATTACATGAGCGCGGAAACGCGTAACCAATCAGAAACAATCCGCTGTTATGGTTTCGTGTTTCACCGATTACTGATTGGTTGCGCGTTTCCGCACTCATGTAATGGTACCCTAAGGTTTGTTCGCGTCGCAAACTTCAACATGCTTCTACCATAACTCCTACTCACTCTATCAAGCGCGATTGGAGTGAATAAGAGCTATAGTAGGAGCATGTTGGAGCTCGCGACACGAACAAATCTTTAGAGAATGGACTGCGCGATCCGTGGTCAAAATGGTCGATAAAAGTAAGAGTGAGGGACTATGGAAGACGGCCAATCTGTATCTCTTTCGATTTAACGGTATAATGGGAGAGAGAATGAGAGGGCGATTGGCCGTCTTCCACGGTCCCTCTCTCTCATTATTGTCGACTGCATTTGATACACTACTTAGGCCGGTATTCATAGTCGGTTCTTATTTCAAACCGTCTTAAGACGCTAATGCGGCCCTTTGATTGGTTCATGACGCCTCAAGGCTAAACTTAAGACTGTCTTAAGTATAAGATCTGACTATAAATACTGGCTACGTTTACACCGTGCGCTACTAGTCCGCGACCTATACGATAGATGTCTTTGTTTAACTTACAGGATAAACAAGGACATCTATTGTTTAGGCCGCGGCCTAAATGCACGGTGTAGACGTAGCCACTGGCCTTAGGCCGGAATCAGACTAGGCATTAAAGATTGAGATTGAAGATCGAAATTTGACCAATCAAAACAATAGGAACTAAAATTCCTTTACCCTCATTGGTCAAATTTCAATCTTCAATCTTCGATCTCAATCTTCAATGCGTAGTCTGATTCCGGCCTTATGCCCGTGTCACACTACGCATTGAAGATTGAGGATTGCGAATTAAGGATTAGAATTCGACTAATCAGGTTTTGGACCAATTTTAAGTTTAATCTCGTTCTAATTGGCTGAATTCTAATCCTCAATTTGCAATCCTCAGTCTCCAAACTCCAATGCGTAGTGTGAGGTGCCGTCACATACAGTCCGCAATCCGTAATCCGCACCGGATGTCCGCAAAAGCATCTAGGGATTGCGTATGTACGGCAGATATTTTT
>NW_017257830.1:451406-476820 GCF_001594055.1 Mycetomoellerius zeteki | reverse complement strand
CAAGGAGGTAAAACACACGTAACGTTACGGACGCAATATCTAGTAACGTTTGCAGATATCCGGTGCGGATTACGGATTACGGGCTGTATGTGACGGCACCCTGATACGGGCATTATGCTGGATTCACACTGCATCCGATTTTCGTCGTACGTGACGCTCTGCAACCAATCAGAAAACAGAATTCCGATGAATTTTGCTTCGTATTATATATATAGATTGGTGCAAATTCGGCCGGGCCGAAAACGCTGTAAGTAATGGTAAAAATATATCAATTTCGAAATTTTTGATCATTCTCGGCATAAACTCCACAAACACGTATTATAAATACCAATCTTTTTGTTTATTATATTTGTTCATTCGAAACAATGTTTTGTATTAACTTTTGTTTTTTGTAACAACAAATTTAAAAACAATAAAAATGTTGTAATATTCAAATAGGAGGAAATCCTACATATTGTCATTGAAGTTTTTCATTATCGATTCAATCGCTGACGGATATTTAAAATGGAAATATAAAATGAAAAGAGAATTTCATGAAATAAGGGGAGCAAAGAAAAAAAGTATTAATCAATATATCGGAATTTAAAGGATATCAACAATTAAACATTTAAGTATATTTTGCTATTTACATGTGTAAATTTGTCATGTATTTTAAGTAACATGCTTACTGCATATTGTTAATCTTAGGAATGAAAACTGTCATTATGGTCTTGACGCAGTTTAAAACAGTGTGCACGACGTTCTATAAATGCGGCCATTCTAGTGGACGGTATCGTAGCACCAGTTGATATCTAATTAAAAAAAATGAACAATGTCATATTAAATTTCAACGCAACGTCGAAGAATTGACATCATAAAATGATAAATTATTATTTTAGAGAACGATCAGTATGAATCTTATATTACTTTTAACCATGGCGAACCAAGACAGGTCTCTGCGTTCATTCGATCCTCACCACGCAGGCATAACATTCTCCCGAGGAGTTCCTTTGCATCGCTGGATATAATCTTGAAATATTCGTCAGGAAAACAGAAATCGCATTTAAGAATGTTGGCGGTGGTTTCTTCGACGGAGTCGTCCAAAAAAGGCGACAATCCACTAAGGTATTCAAAAGATGAGGCACGGACAGTGCAATATAAAAAGAAATCATAATAAAATCAACTAAATAAGCAATTTTAGGAGAATACCTTAGCAAAACGTAAATAAAAACTCCGACGGCCCACATATCCGTGTAAGTGCCGGTCGGTCTACCTAGCACCGACTCCGGTGCTGCAAATTCCAAATCGGCAGGGGGCGGCACAATCTCGTCGATGGGAGCTCTGACCGCTTCCCCTAGATCTATTACCTTCACCTGGTCCGTCTCATGATCAATCAGAACGTTCTCCGGTTTTATATCCAGATGCGCCCGGCTGCGACAGTGTAACCAATGCAACGCGGATAACAGTTGACAAGTGTATCGTGTCGCCATTGCCTCGGTGTATTCCGTTTTCTCACTCAAATGTGCGAACAACGTCGGACCTCTGACTCTGCAGAGAGGAAAGCATCGTTTAATACTATGATGGCTCTGTTATCGAGATGTTTTTGTGAATATTTACAGTTCCAAGACGATGGTGTCGACTCCAGATCGAGGCGCGTTCTCGAACAATGCGAACGCCCTGACAATGTTAGCGTGATGAGTGGAAGCCAGCACGTCGTATTCCGCGCGTGTCAGTGATCTCGATTGCTTGTGTCGTGGAATTTGCTTGAGTGCCACCTCTTGACCGGTGCCCTTGTCCCTGGCACGACGAACTATGCCGAATCTACCGTTACCCAGTTCGTCCAGCTCCAAATACCTACCGATGAACTGCTTGGCTTCCCATTCCGCACCACCACCTATGTCTGATCGCGACAGAGTCACTACGATCGATGGTGAGGTCGTCCTCCCATCGTCATCCACCACTCGAAAACTATATGAAGCATCCGTTGACACATCCAGTAAAACGGGTGGCTCATTAACTTGCTTCACGACGCACCATTGATCTCTTGCCTGTCCCAATCGATCTCCACCTTTGAACATGCTAAAACGCGTGCGGAGGTGCTGCTCTTTCCGCCTGTGAAGCACAATAAGGATTTAAAGATACATCTAAGATACTATCATGATACTTGTTATACATATATTGGGATATTTCATCAGACATACCTACGATGTAGAGAGAAATTCCAGCGGAGGAAGAACCCGTTTCACCTATTAAGTGACAGTGATACATTCCGCAGTCTGAAGTTCGGCAACCATTGATTTGTAGATATACAAAGCCCGCGCTTCGTTGGAACTGATATCGATCGTTCTCTCTTATATATTGATTCTCGCCCTCCTTCCTCCAGGCGACAGTCGCATTATCCGCGTTGTGTGTCTCAATAGACAGTCTAACGACTTCACCGACGGTCGCGCGAATCGACGTCGGACTATTCAGAATAACTGGCCTTTTGTCCTCGGGATGCGTTATTGTTGTCGTCGTTGACTCCTGGAGATCGGCACTGTGGCATCTTGCGAGATCAATCTTCCGTGGTCGAAATGACCACGATCGGCTGATTGCCGAGTTCGGAATAAGACTCGCCGGGATCCATAGCTCGTCTTTGGTATTCACAGGGGACACCACTAAGCCCGGACCGTCCAAATGGGAGACAACAAGCTCGTCTCCGGCATGTAACTTTCCCCAATCCGCAGCCAATCTTACACGTGCACCTGGAACGACCTAAGGAAGTTCCTTTGTTATAAGAGTCTTCTCGAACTTTCTTCATGTTGTTAAGCGAATCATTCATGCAACTTGCGTCGCTATGCCCCGTTTTGTATTCAACCTCTGAATGGGACAGAAGGTTTGACCCAGGAAGGGCTTCCAGTATCGTAATGTAACGATGGTAGTGGTAATATAATGACAGTAGCGATCCCGGTAGAGAAGAAAATAACAGCGTAGTAGTAGCATTTTGATAGAATCAGTAGTATAGAGTAGCAGCGGTAAGTTGTTATAGATAGCAGTAACGTTGGCGACGGTGATGGAAAAAAATCAGCAGTATAATACATAGTATAGCGCGCGCGCGTGCGCGCGTGTATGCGTACGTGTGTGTGTGTGTTATGGTGAGTAAGAAGACGTTAGAAGAGACAATGGAGTTTACAGAATCAAAAGTCATTCGTTACAAGAAATTTTGGAATTTCTTTCCATCTTTCTAGCGATTATCCCTCGTAGGTATGTACATGTAGCATTTGCTTTACGTCTGTGTGAGGTTTCATTACACAAGTTAAGAGAATACGTAATAGCGTATGGCGTTCGTGGATCATTCGATAGTCGATAGAGTTCTTTAACGATACAAGTATATAACAATCGTTGCGCCAACAGAAGATAATGCAATAGATAGCGGTAGATAGCGACAGGCATCAAGAAGAAGAGGAAGAGCCCCTTTGCTGCAATCATCAAGAATTCCAATTGATACGAATGATAACGTGTGTGTATTTATCAGTTAAAATTATTAAGAACATCACATTAATCAGGATTGGCTCACCGGGATGGAATTGTTGCGAATCGGCGAGCGTGTGCGTAGAGTATTCTTAAATCCCTCCAGGAAGTTTAGTCTACCCTTTGTTGGGCTGGGGGTACGTGGTTGCACGCATTCCAATCCCCCGGTCTGTGAGCGTTGTAACGGTTGCTGATTCATCCTGTAGTCTCGGTTCGTCGATTCGGAGACTATCAGCGTCGGAGGAACCGATACGATTGTTCGTATCACAGATTCAGATGTGGTGGTAGTGGTGGTGGTGGTGATGATGGTGGCACGGCTGTATGCCAGCAAATCATAAATGAAATTCAAGACACAGTACTACGTGTCGAGACTCGCGTTCACCTCGATACGCTCGCTACTAACCGTTTACACGAATAAAAATAAAAAAATGGTCATCTTTTAGGACATCTCATCAAATGATTGGAATCTCGAAACGATCGATAAAAACGAGTCTCAATATGAGCCAGGATATACGGAGGATATATACCGACGTTGACAGCAATTTGGATCTTTCGGACGTGTCGAAGAATAAACGAGTGTGTATTCTCAACGCATGGCGGTAAGGTGGGTAGGTGGGTGGGTGGGTGGTTGGTTGTAATCATGGTAGATACACTTGGACTTGTTTCTCGCAGTACTGTGTTCTTGATAAAATTATAAGAAAAGAAGCTGGTTAATCGGATTGGGCGTGTAGATAACAGATGAGGATAAAGGATGCATATCACAATCACTCGATCTTAATCATCACAATTTACAATTTATTCTAGACAAAATTCTTACGATTCGCGGGTCAATTATAGCTTTGTTTTCGGACTGTTCTTCAGTATCGCGCATTAATATATACACAGTATACTGTTACGCCACAATCTGTCCATAGACTCGTACTCGTGCGCGTGCGCGCGCGCGCGCATGTATGATTTTGTAAATGTTATTAAAATTATTATAAATATATATATATATATTGCATATCTTCATATATTATTACGTTATTAATACATCGCACTCGTAGCACGTTTCTCTCACGTATATCGTCGTCATATCGTTATAAGTCGCATGTGTGTAGAGATGTAACGCACGTAAACAACAAAATACGCCCCCATTGTTGTGCATATACACGTACATAATATATGCATACAATACATGCACGCATATGCAAGCGCATTGGAACGGATTAATACACGTTTATAAGCTCCTGGGATCAGATAGTCGAGTCTAGAAGAGTAGTATACGTTATAATTAAAAAACCAGGGTGACTAGATTTTGATCCATGAAATGATAAAAAGAGCATTAACTCTTGCATGAAAATCTAAAACACTAAAGTGTATGCTTCCGTATATATCTGATAGACAGCGATAGTTGCAAGTCTACAATCATTTCAAGATGTCATCGAATATGAAAAGATATATAGCTGATTATGTATTTGTATGTTCCAAAACTATCGCATCGTTTTTTTAATGATGGAGTTTTACAAAAATTTGGAAGCAATGTTACCTTAACGATAATTTTCAAAAAATATCCAGTCACGAGTGTGTAAATATATAATATTAGAAAGTTACTTTTGTCGCTCCTCTCACAGTCGCCTTTTACTAAAGAGAGATTGCTTCCAAATCCGTCCAGCAAAGTCATTAAAAAATAATGCAGCACTTTTTTTTAAACACCCTGCATACTCTTCTGTACCAACTGTAAGTGTACTTCATTCTTTATTAAGCCGATAGAAATTACGTTTTCAAGTGTAAGTACTGTGTTGTATGTAGATACTCTTTAAGCTCCTGCGCGTAAATATAGTTAGTTTTTAATTAATTATGCATCATTATCGTTTCCTTTGTATTACGAAAGCAAGATATAAAGATAATCGAGAAAAGGAATGGTGAAAAAAATTACTGGATACGAATACGTGCAAATATCTTATAATATATGGCATCAATAACAATGTAGGCGCCAAGATATATTGAAATGGATGGAAAGTAGTTTGTTAACAAAGGTGTAAATGGAGGGCGCAGAGGAAAGCAGGCGATGGAGGGGTGAAATGGAAAGCGCAGAGGAGAGCAGGCCATGGTATCTTTAGGATACGATTAACGATTATCTAGTTCTTATACGGCAATTGCATCTTTTTTTTATATAAAATATACAAAAATATGTCGGAACGAATATTCACAGATCGGATATTGAGAGATAGAGAGAGAGAGAGAGAGAGAGAGAGAGACAATGTGTAATATAATTCAATGTGTTAGAGACGCTTACAGTGGATCTTTGGTAAGTTCCTTCTGGTAGGCAATCGGTGATTGTATCGCCTTCAGGAAATCGCGCTGAGTTTGCAGGATGGCAGTGATGGTATCTACCCACTCCTGCCTGCGCGGTCCACTACTTTCTTCAGCTACGCTACAAGAGAATCCTAACCCAGGGTTTCGGGGATCCGTCGATCGGATGATAAACTTGTCTGCATCGTCGTTCGAATCTTCCAGACTCATGTTGTTTACCTACGTAAGTAAATATATATAGGATACATCGATATTAAAACTTGTTTAGAAACAAGAATGGTCAAAGGATAGAAATGACAAGTAATTAATACGTCACCTTACCTGAATATGTGCTTTATATATGTAGACAGGATTGGTGAATTGCGTTTTCTTGCCGACAGTTTCGCTAAAGATGATATTTTGCTCAAAAAGAAAGACTTGCCATTCTTTTCCTCTCATCGTTACGTTTGATATTTCCGACACTAGAAGCGGGCCGTGTAACAAGAGTTTTCCCTGCGCTGTTATTTTACCCTAAAGCAAATTAAACACAATGCATTTTCAAGAATGATTTTACCGCGTAAAAAAAAAACCGAAAGCCGAGTGGAAAAAGAGCAATACTCACGTCGAAACCTTGTAATCTCCCAACGTCCATCATATCGTTTGCAGCTTTAGGAATAACTCGCATGACATGAGCCGCCGCTCTGAGGCCTTCGATTTCCGATAACCTTTGAGTTCGTTCAGTGAGGCGCAGTGCCTCTCGTAGAAGAAGTTGATATTTTGTAATCCTTTGTACAGGCTTGATCAGCAAGTCGCAGAGCTGCAAACGATGCCCAAGTTTTTGCCTAAGTTCCTGTAACATACACGTCCCTTTGATTAAATGTTTCCATTTTGTGCATAGCAGCTCTTATCGATTTAACTGATTACCTCGAAATAAGTATCTATATATTCGGACACAATGTATTCCGAAACGGGCTTGTTCTGACAATAAACCACGTACATGTGCAACTTTCGTTCGTAACGTTTAAAGAGAGGTCCGAGCTCTTCAGGACGTTCCAAACAACGTTCCAAAGCTTTGAGGAAAAAGCTGTAAAAAAAAGCCATAGAAGAAATATCGATGTGAACGTTTCGATAGATTCAGGCGATCATCGCTAAAGGAGGTTTCAACGGTTGATCCGACTCACTCTCTATGCCACTCGTAGATAGCTTCTACGTTACCGAAAACCATTTTATCTTTCCCAGCGCGTAGATCTTCTGGTAATGGAATCTCACACTCGGGATTTCGCATTAGTGCCATGTAACCTTCGACTATCTGCTTCAAGTCATTGACGTAATCTCTCTCGGTGTCTACCAGCTCGCGAATAACAAACTGTCGCTTTGCGATCGCGCTACTCTCCGGATCCGACTCGTCGGAAGTGATTGCGTTAATAGTCGCGTTACAATATTCTTCCTCGTTGCTTAACGTTAGGGATTTCCCGTTAGGGGTTCGCATAAGACTATGCCTCTCCTGATTTTCTGTATGTTGCTCCTGTTAATGATACTTGGCATAGTACTTGGGGCAATGCCACCGCCGACAGATCTGTGCATGTGACATGAACGGACTCTACTTACCATTCTCTCCTTGACGATTTGTTCGATTTCCGAAAGATCGGCCGTTGTGGCACCGCCATCGAGAATCTTTGTACGTTCCGACAGACTGGCAGACTATATTAAATGAAGCAATTACACACAGGGAAGATGTATATGAGATGATATTGGACGCGATCGAATCTTACTCTCGAAAGAGTATGGTAAGACGCGAATACTCACTCGTTTCCCGGGCAATTCACTCGGTATCGTAGATCCCGATGGACCATTTGCAGTTGCTACAAGTATCGGTTCGGTTATAGGCTTCATCGGAGGTGGAAGTTCTAGATCGTCGTCGGCATCCTCGCCACCGTTCTGTTCCTGCAAACTCGTCACCACCGTGTCGTCGCTCTCCGTAACGTCCACGTCCACATCCACATCTACCTCAACCTCCTGCTGTTCCTCGCCCTCGCCCCCCTCCTCCTCCCCCTCCTCCTCCTCCTCCTCCTCTTCCTCCTCCTCCTCCTCCTCCCCCTCGTCCTTACAGATTTCCTCACCTTCGTGCACCTCAGCCTCCGCTTCGAACGCAGTCTTGCTAGGCCGCCGATTATGTTCGACGCCGCTCGGTAATTTAAAGCGTTTGTCCGAGCCGCTTTTCTTTAAAGACGGCCCAATCAAAGGAGGCGATGACGTCGGCGCGGCTGTATTGGTTTTCTCGACTTTACCTTGGCTAAGTTTGCGTAAAGAAGGTGGGAGCCACTTCCGTCTATAAACAGAAACGTCCGGCCATGGTACGTGATTATCGTTGCACGTATGACATTTTGAGATAAGCGTGAGGCGTTTAGACGCGACGGAGTTTCTATACGAAATATAGAGCTCACCCGCTGAAACCTCGCCTTTTGTTGCCAGGTGAATTTGTACTAGTTACCGACCCGCTACCGTCGCTTCCAGCGTTTTCTGTTGATTAAACAAAAGAACAATTATTACTTACTTTACGAGTACGCATTCCTAAAATTGCGCTCCAGCTTATCAACCATCGGTTATCGGAATAGATAAGAGGTGTGCGAGCGTGTGCGATCGCGCCGATTTGCGGTTCACCGACTGCTTCCTGCAGTTCTCCAATCCTGTTATACTTGATACGCGTCGCGCGATAATACACGTATTATTGCCAACTAGTCGAGTTACTCGGTACTGGGAAGAAATTCACTTACCCGCATCCTCCATCGGCGACAGCACCGTGGATGACAGGGCTGTCAACGAGGATGTTTGCTGCGTCATCGACGGGATGCCGGCTACGCAGCAAGTCGGTGGCAACGTGTTGGCGGAAGTCGAAGACGTGACGGCAGTTTGTTGCTGCTGCTGTGTTTGGACGATTGCTTGATTGATCTGCTGCTGATGGTACGGATGATGATGCGACTGCTGCTGTTGTGGCTGGTGATGATGATGATGATGATGATGATGATGATGCTGCTGATGCGATTGTTGCTGTTGCGTGGACGCTTTTCTGGACGGCGAAGTTTTGCAGGAGGCGGTTGGCGGTTGTTTCAGGGCGCTGGTGGGTACTAGACCTTCCGCGGCTGGCTCGATCTGTCCGGGCGTGAGCGGCAGACGCACCAGGGTCCATTCGCCGGCGTTGCTGGGCATGCTGCTCGCGCCGGTGGTGCTGGTGTTTGCGTTACCATTCTCCAGCACCTCAACCTGCTGCCCCTTTGTCACGCTGAGCTCCTTGGAGCCGGGCGCGGCCATATGATCAGCGACCACCCACGTCATCTCGACGACTCCGGTCTGAAATCCGGAATCATGCTGATCACGCATCGAGGATTCTCAATTCCTCTATTCCGCGATACATTGCGATACATTGCGCGCGCGTTAAATATCGTCATCGGGGCTCTCAGAAAGGAAGGGGCAGGGAGAGGGCGAATAAAGATACAGAAATGGGATAATTAGGGAATATTAGGGTCTGTGTGCGCGCGTGCGTGAAAGCGATGATGATAGCGCCTAGCGGCCGCGACGGGGGCGGGCAAGGCTGTAGGATATAAACCGAAGGCACAGGGAAGCAAAGCAAAGAGGAAGAGTCCGAAGAGAAGAGTCTGCCCTCTTGCTTACGCAAGCGTAGACGGGTCGATACGATCGTCCTCTCCGACCGAGGGCTCTCCCGTTCGCGAAAGACCGATTGTCTTTGAATTTGCGGATCGACGGAGCGAGATTCCAGAGATCCGATTACTCACGCCCGAGTGATTCTGATTGTCGGATCAGAGTCGTGCGCTCTCTCTCTCTCTCTCTCTCTCTCTCTCTCTCTCTCTCTCCCCCCTCTCTCTTCCTCTTTCGACGGGCATAATTATTTGCCCGACGTTTTCGTAACATTTCGCGATCCGAAATAGAATTTTTCACGTGCCAAGTTTTCTCGCGACGCGTAAACGAGATGAAGAAGAGGGAAGAATAATAAAAATATAGAATAAAAGAACACGAGAAAAAAATTACGTTATCGCCACGACGATGCTCTTAAAGAGTCATGTAGTGCTCGTTGGACGAAATCTGCCCTTTCGCGAGTTTCCAGATCTTCTGGATGGAACGTCGATCGATTCTTTCGTAATCCCAAAAAGAGGAGTACGCGGAGTTTATTGAAGTTCCACCGTAACTCTCTCGAAGAGACGAGGGCAAGTGAGGGAAGAAAAATTAAGGAAAATTAAAAAAAGGAGAGATAAAAGCTCGCGGACATTGCGGCATTGTGGCGCCAAGTACCTGGGCCAGGGATGGTTGACGGCGCAAAAGTCGAGCCTGGAAGGAGCTCGGGGTATCAATGGTGTGCTGCCTGGAGAGGGTGACGTGCGGCGGTGCCGCGGAGCCCTGGCGAAACCACGGCAGGGAGATCTTCCTGCGCGCCTTCTGGGCGATTGTCGCCGGTTTCCCGGCCGGTGACGTCATGATAAGGAAGACTTGACCTTACGATCGGCGCGGCATGCGGTTACGGTCGCTTCAGAGGCACGAGGACGACCGTGGCGCGCAGGAGGGCAGAAACGATGTCGTGGATAGCGCGTTGTCGTTCACGGAGCACATTCTCGAGCGCACGGCGATCCGCGCTGCGTCCCCCATCGTCCGTTTTCCTATCTTCTTCTTTTTCTTTTTCTTTTTTTCCCCCCTTTCTTCCCTTCCTCCAGCAAGAAGGTCAGGGTTTTACCGATTCGCCCAGCGTCTCGCAATCACCGGTAGATCCCTAAACGGATCCATCCGACCCGGGAGTCGCGCCCGTACTGATCAGACTGATCTGCGTCCCATCCCGTCCCGTCCCGTCCCGTCCCGACCCGACCCGACCCGACCCTGCCCGACCCGTACCGACTGTGCGGAGTGACAAGATTACAACCAACCCCACCCAACCCTGCACAACTATACTAACTACCGCGGCCTTCCTACTATTCAGTATTCCGCACTATTCCCCGCTATTCCTAGTGTTGCGGTCGTGTCGCCATCCCTATATTCCCTATCGCAGGGGGAAGGGCCAACTCTGATTCGGAAGCGATCTCGTTCTGAGAATGAGAGCAATGAGAGTGAGCGCGCGCTCGAGAGAGTGAGAGAGTGAGAGAGAGAGAGAGAGAGAGAGAGAGAGAAAGATCCAATTTTTATGAGCTCCGAAGAAAACGAAGAAAAATATTTACAATCTGCATCTTGAAGACAAACGTATCAAAAATACAAAGGGCGGGTAAAAATGATCAGGAGACTAGTCTTCGCGCAAAATGTTCTCTATGCTCTCTGTCATTCATTGATTATTTCGATCGATCTGCATTAGCTTTAAGGGGTTACACCATTTTGGAGGTTTCAGAAAAATCGAATTTTTTTACCTTAAATAATAGTTTATAGTCTTAAAAATAAGGTTCTCTAATAGTTAAAATTAAAAATTCACATTTTTAAATCAAGTTTCGAGCCAGTTTAGTGAAACGTGTCTGTAGCGTCGAGTAGTTCGGACTAATTCGGAGTACCTGAACTCATAAGGTAGAAAAAAGGGTCATCCAAAACGAGTAGAAAAGAAGAAGATGAGGCAAACATCGATATAGAAGGATAGTTATATGACCCGGAGACATTGCAGACTAAAGGTAAATTTGATATTTTCGACCAAACACACGAAATATCGGAAAGCAATTTTAAACGCGTTTTTTTCGAAACTACATTTTCAAAGTTGGCGTTGCGCGGATCTCTGAAACTGTTTATCCGATTTACTTGAAATTTACACAGAATCTTCTTTTTTGGATAATCTAAAGAAGCATGTACGGATTTTGCGATATATTATAAAAATTTTTTTATTTAACATTTTTCGACGAAATTTTTAGGCAATAATGAGACCTTTTTTTTTTCAAATGTTCGCCATTTTCGTAAAAATCAATCTTTCGAAATATCAGTACGTACTTCTTTTAATAGGGGAGAGTGGTCTAAATCGGATCGTGTTCCAAATAGGACCTTTTTAATTTAAATGAATACGATTAAGCAAATTTGCGTATTATTTATAATGTAAAGTCCTTATAAGACACCGAACATGTGATAGCAGTTTGACAGTTCTCTGTCATAACATTCATAAAATAGACGCAAATATGTATTTTCAGCCATCGTGCGAAAATTTTTTTAAAAAAGAAAATCCTTGTAAATCATTATTTAAAAGGTGTTAAAAATGTGAAAAGTAATTGATTTAAGATAATTATAGAGTGTAGAATTAAAAAATATCAAGAATTTTGTGATCACTTTTGCGATTTATTGTAAAATTTGTTCCAAAGTTCGAAAGAACCCGTGTTCAAATCGGACAGTACAGTAGATAACTTATAGGCCTGGTTGTAGTACTGGTGATCGGCTGACTAGATCTGGTCCAAGGAATTAAATCAGTAAAATATCATGAGTCATCAGACTCAGATTAGTTGAGTTTTATTGATTTCAATTCTAATAATATAAACTGTCAGTAATTTTTTTTTCCGAAAAAACTTTTATCTTTGACTGTCAAATTGATCGTTTTTACTCAATAATAAGAAAAATACATTAAAATATTTTGAAATTCTATCAAAAAATCCATAAAAATATAGGAGTTTTCGATTTGAATCAGGGGATGGTCCGGTTTGGAACTATTGGTTCCAAATCGGACCGAAAAAAGCGTTTTTACATTTTCCGTTATAGTTCAACACAGGTGAGAGATACGTCAAAATGGTCTGAAGCAAAAAAAAAGGGAATTAAGTGATCTTTCCAATGGCACCTTCGGTTTTACGACTTCCGTTATCGGACTTTATTTATGGCTTATAGAGAGTAAAAACTGCAAATAGGTTCGATTTAGATCACTCTCCCCTATATATTATATAGAAAATAAAAATTTTTGGTTTTTTGTTCCAGATCCAACCGAGAGTCAGATCCCCGCAACGCCGATTTAACAGTCGCAGCAAAACGACATTCAATACAGCAGCTCTGATGTCGCCATTGAAAAAGAAATGAAAAATATATAATAATTTTATAGCTGAAGGCTTGTTCTATAAAAACCTTAAAACAAAATTTTCATTACTTTCGTTTTCCTTTCGTTTTCCTAAATTCATTACTTTCGTTTTCCTAAAAATAATTCCCAAAATTACCTACGATTTTTAGGCGGTCAAGGTGGTGTAACCCCTTAAATAATATTTTACATGCCTGATATTCAAAAGCGTCATAATACGTTATTTTCGTGATATTCAAAAGGACTTTTTTTTGAAAATCTAAAAATATGGCAAATTCTTCATGTAGATCTTACATAAGTAAATGCAGTTTTGTTATACGTGACATTATGAAATCACAAAGTATAGACGTGTTTATAAAAACCTTGAAGAAACTTATAACTTATATTTTTCTGTTGTTCAAGTTGGAAATCTGATTTGGGATTCTCATGTGTGTGTATATATGTATGCTGTATATGTATTAAAAGCAGATATTTTTATTGCAAATGACATGAAAAACAATTAAAAACCACCTTATTTTTGTTGTATTAACAAAAAAAATTTTTATTTATTAACTAATGTAATTAGAAATTTTATACTTTGCACGTCTTTGAGGCACAGTCCAAACTATTTTTATATATTAGTAGATACGACAATTAAAGATAAAGGAAAAATTTAATTATGGCTCGTTTGCAAAATGCGCCCATGATGCTGGCTTACTTGGATAATTTGTAAAACGTTGACAATTGTTTTCGCTTTAGTCAACATTTTTGATATTTTTTTATTAGAAATTAAAATTTTGTTTATAACTCGAGTATACTTTTTATTTTCATGCCATTTTCAAATGCACAATCATAAGTAAAAAGCGAGTTGAAGCGAGTTGAGTCAATAACATTGCTAGTGTCATAGAAACGCCATCAGCGAAAAGCGGCGAATTCGACTCGACTGAAACAAATATGACTCGAGATTGGAGCAATGAAGTAATCACTATTTTGGACATTTAAAATACCTTTTAGCTTCATCTGTTGTAACGCGCGAAGCAGTTTTATATTTTCTAAATAAAAAATAATACATCACTACACTCACATGATATATACTGGAATTTATATATGAAAAAATACTGGGGTGATGCAAGTCCTGTTGAATTGTCACGTAAAAAAGTCGCGTAAAAAATGACAGAAAAATTACTTTTATTAAAAAAAAAAAATAATAAAAAAATGAAGCTTTACCTTGTCAGAATCTGTAGTGTTAGTCGAGCCGAAGGAAGCCAAGGAATTTCTGTCGAGATTCTCCACACTCTCGTCCAAGGACGCACACTCCTCGAGATCTCTGCTGGAGCGTTGACTGGAGCTCTTTTTAGCGGGGCTCTTGGGCATATTCTTGCCTAAAAAGGTCTCCTGTATCACCTCGCGTAACCGCATCACCCACAGCTGCTTCGCATCCATCGAATTGGCACGCAACACCACGCGGGTGTCGCTGGTTGGTGCTCGTCCTGTCCATACCGCGAATTTGCATTCGTCGCCTTCGATATGTTCGGTCACGCCCAATTCGGAGGTCAACAGGCGATTTTTATAAACGTACTTCACCTAGACGGACCATTTTCATACTGTGATATATGTATATGTACACGTATAAAAGAAACTTTTTTTACTAGACGAAAAAGAAAAAGTTGCGTGCCAACCTTTCCTGCAGAATCTTTCACTTCCTTTGTAAAAAGAAGATACAATTCGAAAAGAAATATATGACGATCTCTTCCTTTCCTGATCAACTGTTTTGGGTCCCATACTGTGAACGAGTCTTGCAATACAACGTCACCGAGCGCATCTATACTAACGTCGCAACCTTCCAGTAGACTTAAGTGTAAGGCATCGTTAGCTTTTTTAGGCACATTTAACATTACTTCTAATCCCTCTTTTATTTCGCCCTGTCCTTCCTGGCAACAAGCCTGAAGAAAGGAACAAGAGAATGAAGTACCCTACAAGTTTGAGATGCATATACACAATATACACAGATGCGAATACCTGCAAGTCCTTGAGTAACAGCTGATACTTGGTAATTCTCTGTACAGGTTTGATTAGATATGCAGCGATAGGATGTTCCACTCTATGCTTTCTCTGCAATTCCTCAAACCATGTTCCGCTGTGCGTTATTAATAGTTGATTGCTCTCGGGTTTATTCTTACAGTAAGTAACGTACATGTCAAATTTAGGTGCCTGGAATACGAGATACGAATATATGTATGTACATGTACGTATGTATGTTGTCCTCCTAATTAAATATGTATCGATGTAAAATAAACTCACCCACACTACGAAACAATGTCCCACATCCTCTGGCATGGTCTCATACTTTTCTAGCTCGCGTAAAAAGACATTGCTGTGAAACTGATGTATCTCCTCTATATTGCTAAAAATGATCGATTCCCGACTTTGTAAACCCATCGGAACGTTTCCCTTTCCACATCGCGTCTCGTCCAGGAAGCAACGGATACAAGTTTCCAAATCTTTCACGTACGTACGTTCAGTTTGCAACAGTTCAGCCATAATAAATTCTTTCCTTCGTGCAGATCTTCTCTTCTCCTCGTTCAATTCTTTCAAATCTTTACCTTTGATCTTCTCTTCCAGCAATGGATCCGAATTCCGATCGATAGAGAGATCTCTATGCACCTCGTCAGATTGAATACCTAGATCGCCTTCGATTTGTGTCTTGTAGCTATCCATTCGCGTACTAAAGTCCTTGTATCGTTGATCGACTTCGGCAACGGCTTGTTTGATCGCCGCAGCATGAGCATGACCCCTCTCGACTAAATTGTCAGCGAGTTGAATCAACAATTTCACTCTCTCTCTCGTTTCCTTCGCTGCACCCTTAAACTCGATATGCTCTTGCAACAATTGTTCGTTTTCGATGCGATTCTTACCGACGTTGGTATGCGTCGCTAAATATAATTCCCCGGTTTCTTTTATCCACTCGAGAGCCTGTTTTGCACTACGTTCAAACAGAACATACTGGTGACATTGATCTAAGCGTTTCTTCCGTTGCGTCCAATATTCGAGCACTTTGTTTTCCTTACTGACTAACTCCTCCAAAATATTTTTCACTTTGTTTGCCGAACCGGCGCTATTAGCGTGATAGCTGTAAAATTGTAAACTACGATTGATATATTTTAAGAACGTTTCTCCGGTTCGCCGTACCAACGTGCACGCCTTTAAAAAAGCTTCCTTTTGCTCCTGGTGTCTCGTGATATTCGCCGGTATTCCGGCGGCTTTTTCTCCGTCGACACACCAATCATCATCCACGTTATATTGTAGCTCTAAACTATCGAGAACCGAACGTACCGAGTCTACCGTTTTGTAAAAGTTTAAACTGGCAGTAATTAATTTATGTCGTTCTTCCGCACAGGTCACTAGTTGCTGCCACCGTTTGGTAACATCCTCCGCGACCTCCCTGATACTTTTAGGATCGTAATGATTCCCGTTTATCAACGAATCTGCTTTATGCTTCACTTGCACGGCAGACGCATGAGTATTCGTTATCGCAAGTTGGAAATGATAGTGTTCCTTTCCTAATTGATCGGCATCTTCGAAATCGTCTGGTATCCTCAGCGAAGCCAGTAATATCGACTCGCCGTTTCGTATCCACTTAATCACATGAGAAGCGTCCGTCTGCAGTTGCAGTAATTGAGAAGCTTGCTCTAGCCGTACTCTTCGCATTTCTGCGAGGTCCTCTGCATCCAACTCTCTCTCGTTCAAAAACTCGAGAAGCACCTGCACCCGCGCCGCCGCACTATGCTGACCGTCCGCCATAATACACAATCCTGCTTCCTCTAAAACTTGCGCTAATTCTTGCCCACGGTGCAGAATTTGGAAAGCGGTATTTTGCATATGGGCGACTCCATCGTTGTGCACGCGTAGCAACTGTTCTGGAGAACCTTCTCGCGGTGGGCCTTGCAGCTCCTGCGCCCACATCTCCAGCTGACCGCTAGTCTCTAGTGCGTCGCGCTCGAACACGCGTAATCGTAGGCACAGTTCCAGTCTCAGCTTTTTCGTCGCCCACAAGTCTTCTAATTCTTGTCTCAAGCTTGCCAATCTGTCCAAGGCTGACTCCACCGCTGATATCGAACCGGTTGTGTCGGGCGCGTCGGTTGCCTCGCGTAGTTCTTGCAGCAGAGCTTCGCCCTGAGCTATTGTTGAAGCACACGCCTCAAGACAGGATGATCTGTGCTGCGCGCATTGTTCCAACAATCTTTCCGCTGTCTCCAGATTTTCCGCAACCTCATCCTGTTGCAATTCCTGACGTAACTCATCTACCCAACCGGTCAGCTATAAAACAAAACTACATTCAAGATGGCATACATGCATATACGATTTATACATATATATCTGCACATTTTACAGATTACTACTTGTACTTGTAAACAATTTTACAAGGGGAGCACCAGGATGTGTTGTTTCCGATTTGGCCGAATTAAATACGTATGCACGTACGCACGCAAACGTTTAGCCATCTTTAGTGACTAATTCGTGTTAAAATTATAGAATGCGCCTCTCAAATATTCGCGAGAAAAACGCATTTAAAGATTTACGTGCTGTTTTTGAGAGAAGCGGTGCGGTGTAATGAGTAAAGCGTAGGGACTACAATGCTGCGCATTTCAGGTTCCAATTTTACTTTTGCAAATTTTTCTTCCATCTGCATTGCAACGTATTATTGTGTCTTTGTGTATTTTTTTATAATTGACCTGAAAAATGAATGTTTACAGTTTAAAATTTATGTAATTTTAAGTTGTGTTATGCAATTTACATTATTACATTGAATTTATTTGCTATACAATAAACACATTTCAAATTATCTTTCGTCACGATTTTTATTCTTGCCACAACGAATTTCGACTACGCAGACAATTCTTTCTTACAATTAGTAAAAGTATCTCTAGTATTGTTTGATTTTATACCGAGCACGCTAAAACTTGTGTTTTCTTTGTGAGATTTTGAAACGATTTTGAGATCATTATTCGTGCTAAGCGAGGGCTAGTGTTTGGAGCGTGCAGTACAATGTGCAAATAGAAAAATATAAGAGTACCAACGTGAAACAAAATATTTCAAGCCCGTAATCTACGAACTTGCAGAAAGATGATGAATTAAAAAACAACTTGACAAACGCTCTCGTTTATTGCAAGAGTTCGCTCGAAGTTTTGCTTGAAAATGATAACTTTAAAAATAAATAATGTTTCTATGTAATAAAAATAAAAGTCTTATCACAATTGCAAATATATAATAAAAAAAAGATTTTTCTTATTGCTTTTCTCTTTCCTTTCTTTTCCATTTATTATGAAATGTTTTATTATGAAATAAAAATTGCATAACACGTATTAAAAGTACATAAATTTTAAATGTTAATTTTTCAGGTCAAATATTAAAAAATACAAAAATACATAATACGCTGCAATGCAGATGAAAAAAAATTTGTAAAAGTAAGATTCAAATAGGCAGTACGCCGAGATACGCAGCATTGTAATCCGACACCTTAGTTTGATATTTCATGTGTCGGCAAGACTTTTCAAGCCTGTTAATTGATCAAGGCTGCACTTTCGAACGTTTAAAAATTTTATCAAACGTTCCTAAAATTATAGTACACTACTACGAAACAAAATTACAAAATATATAATAACAGCTTTTTAAACTAATTCTGGTAAATATAAAAATATTACATTTATTATTATCATAATTACTATATCATTGTATTTACTTTTACAATTATTTTCAAATTTTAATCGTAATCAAAATGTTATTGTAACCTATACTGTTTGACAACATAATCCAACCGCTAAACAGCACATGTAGCTTTTTAAATTTTTTGATAAACGCCTACATATTTGTTTTAAATATTTGGCATTTTTTCTAGCAAACTAGAAATACACTATTCATTATAAACAGCATTAGTGAATTTTACATTTATTATAATATCAACTATATAAAGGTTATAGTAACTATTGGACTGACAAGGAAAAAAGAAATATTTTTTTTTAATAAGTGTCTCTCAGCTCAAAAGCTTCCATTTCATGCCAAAAGAATACCCCAAAATTTTTATCAAAAAATATTAAGATTTAGAGGTCGCTAGTGAATGATTCTTAAATCAAAGTTTCGATTTTGAAGTTTCGGGTGAACAGACTACAATTTAAGGAGAGTAACGACCTATTTGAACGCTTGGAACCTTGCTAAAATCGATCTCGAACTCGAAATTTGATCATTTTTTCACATTAATTGAGCTGTATTTCTTAAGCCGTATATCGTAGGATTAAATGAATTATTGCATCGTGTTCAGCGACCAAAAAACATACAGTACCACATTTAAGATCCAGATTATTTTTGCATCAAATCAAACATGTATTAAGGAAAATCGAAACTTTGATTTAAGAATCGTTCACTAGCGACTTCTAAATCTTTATATTTTCAAATATTTTTTGATAAAAATTTAGGGATTTTACATCTTTTGGCATGAAATGGAAGCCTTTTGAGCCGAGGCTGTGATTTAAAAAAAACTTTTTTTTCTTGTCAGCCGAGTAACTATGTTATAATTTGTATTGCTTTAATATATGTATTTAGCATTGATTTCTACTTAACGACAATTTTGTGTGTGTGTGTGTATGTATGTGTATGTGTGTGTATGTGTGTAATTCAATCAAAAAACGGAGATAACACATCCTATTTCCCTTGTTAGATATAATCAATCCGTATAAAAATACCTCCTTTTCATGAGTATAAAATACTACTGCCAGATCTAATCTGCGACGCCGTTGCTCGACCCTTGCTGCGAAGCTACTAACGTGGGCCTCCAATTCTTGTGCCACTGCATATATTTCATCAGGTGCACATTCCCCTGTGTGAGCAAGTTCTTCAGCAGCAGTTAAAAGCTTAGTCGCATTTGTGTAAGTATTCTGCAAACGAAAAAAATGTTAAGTATGTTCATGGAAACCTAAGAATTATATATAAAATCATAAGTTATATATTATAAAGTACATATACTAAACAGTCACCTGAGCAACATTTTCAAAATGTTCGTGGCTTTTTTGATAGACGCGTGCTTTCTGCAGATTACGACCTACGCCTGTATTTTTTCTAATAAAGACTTCGCCATGGTTAGTCAGCCAGTCAAGAACTTGTTTTACATCTTCTTGAAATAATCTGAAAATCACGATTGTATGCGTTACTATCGATGTAACGATAAGCTTATTTTATTATTTTCATACTTTAATGCAAGCCGTTGATGCAACTTGACTTTGCGAGCGTGCCAGCGCGCTTCTAATGCTCTGTGATGACCCAGAATCTGATGAATGACAGCTAATACGTGAGATGCACCTTCGCTGTAATCAGCCGCTGGATTACCACTTGTGCCAGTATGACTCTCAATACTGTGTCCATCTTGACTCTAATTCAGATGTCAAAAATATCAACTATAATACAATCGCTCTCGAAGATTAATATGTATATTAATTAATTGAACAATGCTGCATGCATCCTGATCAGTATCATTAGATATTATTCAATGCTTTTACATAATTACATATTATTATAGCATAAGCAAGCATATTTCTCTATATTAAACCTTCTTAAGGTAATAGTATTTGCAGAATGATTTTACGAAACAATTCCTTCTTCTTATCTCATGCAAAGAGCAATTTGAATAGAAGAATGATGAAAAGCATTTGTTATCTCACTCAATAATAAGCATTTTTTTCGGAAACAATATATATATATATACATACATATATATCTCCGAAATTCGAGGATAATACCTACTCTATTACAGCGTAAAACTTTATGAAAAATTAAATAATAAAAGCGCAAGCCATTTTTTAAGTAGTTTTTTTAAATATAAGCGTTTAAAGTTGGACTAATCATAAACGTTGGTTAAAAAGTAATCTGTCTGTGTGATAGTGCGTACAGCGGCAATATTTGATTTAGTATCTAATACTATTGCACACACGTCATATGGACAGATGATTTTTTAACTAACGCTTATGGTTAATGAACGTTTATATTTAAAAAACTATTTCATGAAAAAAAAAATGGTTTACACTTTTATTACTTAATTTTTCACAGTTTCACGCTGCAATAATATACCCTCAAATTTCGGGACACCCTATATATGTATATATGTATACAGGGTGATTCGTATAAAGTAACAGATTTAATTAGCGAAATTTGAATATATATGAAAAAGTAGTTTGTATCAATGTGTTCAATACAAAGGAAAAACAATTATTATATAGGTGAAAACGTAGGCGACATTTCAAGATCAGCTTCATTTTTTAAAATGGAATTAAATGAATTTTTTTACACAATACAATTCCTTTAATTCTAATTATTTTGCATAAAATATTAACGTAGAGATATCAAAAAACTAATAGTGTTTACGCGCGCGAGATATATACTTTATTCTGGCACATATTAACATAAAATGTTAAATAACTCGTAAATTATTAATTTTTTAATAATCGTATTTTAATACTTTCATGAACAGAATAATGAGACGAATCAGTTCGTGTAAAGAAAAATATGCTGTAAAAAAATGTATGGGCAAACTGAATAATTTTTTAAATAAGCAACTATATGTTTTCTTTATACCAATTGATTCATCTTATTATCCTGTTCATAAAAGTATTAAGGTACGATTATAAAAAAATTAATAGTTTACGAGTTATTTAACATTTTATGTCAATTTGTGCCAGAATAAAGTATAGCATATCTCGTAAACTATTGGTTTTTTGATATTTCTACCTTAATACTTTTATATGCAGAATAATTAGAGGAATCATATTGTGCAAAAAAATTCATATAATTCCATTTAAAAAATGAAGTTGACCTTGAAATGTCACTATACGAGGTCCCTCTTTGTACTGAATACACATTGGTATAAACTACTTTTTCATATATATCCGCTAATAATAATTAAAACGATCACTTTATACGAATCATCTTGTATACAGTGTTAACGTAACCACCCTTAATCTTCATATGATAAGATCGAATTAAAAATATGTTCAGACAAAGATTGTATGGTTGGAAGGAGGACAAAACGGGATTAAAATTAATTTTTGAAAAAAAAAATAAAATAAAATAAAAAAAAATTAAGATTGTATGAAAATCATTCCTATTTTTTAAACTCGAATTGATTTTGTTTAAATGAAATAATTCTTTCAATTTTAATTAGGTACTCTACATATAAAAGCATTAAGGCAGAATTATCAAAAAATTAATTAGTTTACCAAATACATTTTATACTTTATTCTGGTATACTATATTATATGACATAAAATGTAAAATATCTTGGAAACTAAATTTTTAATAAATGTACCTTGATACTTTCACGCATAGAATAATAAGATAAATTAATTGCGGTAAAGAAAATATGATGTTTGCCAAAGAAAATATGTAGTTTCATATTGCGAAAAAATTGAATAATATTTTTTAAAAGCAACTTGTTCTTATACTAATTGATTCATTTCATTATTCTATGCATAAAAGTATAAAGGTTCAATTATATATATATATATATATATAAGAATAAATAGTTTACGAGAGAGATATTTTATATTTCATGTCAAAATGTGACCCAGTAAAATACAAAATATCTCATAAACTATTGATTTTTTGATAAATGCATTTTTATAAGCAAAATAATTAGAGGGATCATCTTATATAAAAAAAAAATATATAATTCCATTTTTAAAAATGACAATAACCTTCATATGATCTCGAACAATTGATTAAAAAAAAAATTAATTTTATTATTACTTATCCCCCTCCAGAGATCATAGAACTCTTCATCTAAAAATGAATGTTTGGAATTTTTTAAATGATCATGAAAACATGTTAAGTGCACATATCGTGTAAGATTAAAGGTCAACAAGTAAGTAAGTACTGTATGCCTTGCATCAAAGATATTGAAGGAAGTAGTTTTAAGAAATTTTCCTTTTTTTGACATTTATAGCTAAAAAAAAATTAGAAAAAATATACAAAATTTTTATAGACATGAATTTTTTAGAATTTTCCCAACTTTCTGACAAAAACGTTAATTTTAATGAAACAAATTTAATACTAAGGAAAAAAAACAATTTTTTAGTTTTAGTTTTCTATCTGTGTGCAGGGATGCACTACATCTCTGTGTTAAATGTGTGGGGTGGAGGGGCATGTCGCTAAGGAGTGTTATGCTTCCCCGTATTGCCCCTTCTCTGCAACGGGAGGGAAGGCGCCCAGGAGACCACCGCTCGGCATCAGCGAGTTACTACCCCCTTCTTGCCCAATCTCTCACTGGGAGAAAGAAGTAGGGGGTCACCGAGGAGGAGGAGGCGGCCTCCATGGATCGTGCCCCGATGGGTCCACCCAGAGTGAGGAAGAGGAAGAGGTCGGGATTCCAGCCTGGCCCCGCCTCTTCGAAATCGCACAGGAGTGGCGGGAGACCTTGTGAGGGAGCCCCTGGGACGCAATCTAGCACAAGCGGGAGGAGGAGGGACTCTGCATCGTCCTCCTGACAGATACGGTCCCGCCAGGAAGGAGACGAGGAGTAGTTAAATCCCCCTAATTCCTAGTGGAACACACTCGGGCCCTCCAATTCCGCCCTCTCAAAACATCGCGAGGAGACGAAGAGAGGGAGGCTGGTGTCCCCTCTCCTCGCCTGAAGAGTAGTGCAGTCTAATTTGGGTTGTGCGGGTCTATTATCGAACTTCTCAGGGTACGAGTCAACCGTGAGCTGACGGGCCGAGGTGTTCTTACAAATTATGCTGCACGCAGTTCCCAGGGGTACTCCACATGGCTTGATGATGGACATTCAGGTTTTAGTGGATGCGAGCCCCACATACTCCGCGGCATTTCACTTCTACCCATTACCCTCTAAAAAAAAAGGTGCAACACATCCCAATAAAAACGTAAATAAAAAGTTGCCGAATGAAGAATGCTATCTGTGATATGTTTAATTATTAACGTTAAAATATTTGTACACAGAGAGAAGGTTAAAGCAACTATTGTCCGTATTCAGACCTTATATTTAAGGCTTCCTTAAATTTACCCTCAGATGCTCCACGAATTATTTTATTGGCTATAGAGCATCTAAAGATGAACTTAGAGAAGTAGGCAAGTATAGAGCTGGTTTCACCAATTCCAATTAACCTAATCGGCTGATTAAGTGTTAATCGTGATTAGTCAATTCTGCTGAACAGCAAATGCGATTGGTCAGTTCCAATGTAAGAATCGGTCTTTTGTCGGATCGTCGGAGATTGTACCTCTTATTTTCATTTTTACGTAAAAATAAATTTTTAGTGCAAAAATGAAAATAAGAGGAATAATCTTCAATGGCCTTGATCTTGACAAATGTTATCCAGGACATGATCCTGAATAACATTCAAAAGGTTTTAGCCGTCGGTCGGACAACTTGCGTAATGCTAATGCTAATGCCGATTGTACTGTAACTTTCGAGCCTTACAACTCGAAAAATACTTAATGAAAAAATATTTTATTATAGTGTTTTGTTCTCGAGGTAAGCTACAAGAAAATGTAATGAAAAATAGGGGGTTCCGTTCAAAAAAATCGACGTGACCTGGACCTGGCCTTGACGACGCCACCCAAGGTCAAATCAATGGTACCTTCTTATGTATCCCTCCGAACCATACAACTTTTGTTTGAAACATTTTTCCGTATCTACCATAGTTTTCGAGAAATCTTAATGTATTATTTAAAATGGGAAATTATATACCTTAAAATTATATACCCTGTATATAATTTTAAGAAATGTTTCAGATTTTTAAAAGAGAGTACAATTTCTCTTTCTTAGGCGGATTCCTGACACGTGAAACGTGCTAAATTTTTATTTGACCTGCAAAGATATGCGCCTGTAAAGATGTATGTGCCAAAAAAAATACGACTCTCTTTTAATCACCATTATGTTTGCTGAGCGTGACACAGTAACGCAGTGATTGCAGTTAAAGGAAATCATATCGAATAAATATTTGGTAGGACAAAATATTTGTGTTATAATCAAATTTGCCCCCGTCCACTCACTTTATTTAACTAAACCAGACAATTGAAGTGTTAGTTGTGAGAGTCGCATTTTTTTTTTGGCGCATACTGTAAGGGGTGGTGGTCACATTAGATAAAACATCCTATATACAAATTAAGCTTTGTGTTCTTAAAAAATTAAATATACAAGAACACAATCACGAGGAAGGTTTTAAAAAAGGAGAAATAACGATTGTTCCCTTAAACACAAATTAACGTACATGTTTTCTGGCGACATAGTCAATTCCTTGTGGTTGATTACAGACTTGCACAAGATGATCCAGTTGGTAAAGAAGCTTCTTACTGGTACTATGCACCTAAATAAGAATTTTATCCAAACCCACTTAAGAAACATTCATATATACAGGGTGTATCTAAAATAACGTACACTAATCATACAGTGCTATTCCTAATAAAAAACTGAGTCGAAAAGTCCTTTACCATTTTGCAATTTTCGCAATAGTTAACAAGATATTAATTACAAAAAATCGCTGAATATTGGTTTTCAATAATTTTTTACTCAAATACTATCAACTTTACAGAAAAACTGCTAGAGATAAAAATTGTTTATTTTCTTCTTATAAAGTTATGAGAATTTTTTCAGAATTT
>NW_017257830.1:445150-451317 GCF_001594055.1 Mycetomoellerius zeteki | reverse complement strand
AGGACTTTTCGACTCAGTTTTTTATTAGGAATAGCACTGTATGATTAGTGTACGTTATTTCAGATACATCCTGTGTATATATATATATATATATGTACAATGTTCATTTCGGATATGGCACTACACATATGACAGGATAAATAAATTTTTAATATAAATTAATTTTTAATCAAGGCGCGTTGCGAAAAACAATAGGATAACGACACCGTAGTAACAAGTACCGGTAATAAACGAATAAACATGCGCCTATATACAAAAATCTGTTTGAGAATACTGAGACGCCTGGGTTATAAGAAAATTACTTTAAATGTTAATCATTGCAGAAAATTTGCGGATAGACGTTTCCAATAGCACCCAAATACCAAGCGAGTAATGGATTCCATCGCCAAAAGCTTTAAAAATTAAATTTCTCGTACATAATTGACGCGAAATGTATCCGACCCTGAAGAATGGGCGCTCACATTATGACATACTTGCAGCATTGAACCCAGGCCGCTCAATAATGCTTGATATGCATTGTAAACCTGTCAGATAAATTTACAATGTAAACGAAAAGAAATATCTGAAAGTTGGAATAATGTAAAATAATGTAAAAATAATCTTGTCCATTGTCAAGATAATTACGTTACGCTTAAATCCGAGTCATATTGAATAATGGTAAAGCGTAGGATAAGAATAGGAGAAAAAGTTTTACCTCTGTATATGCCTGACACATTGCTTCATAAAGTGTTTGGTGTTGGCGAATGTGAGATTCAAGCACTGGAATTTCACTGGGTAGATTACTCATTTCGCACGCTTGACTCCAGCCAGCTACATTATCGACATACTGTTCCGCTTTATGATGAAACACTACACTTAAACTAAGTACCGCAGTACGTTCATCGAGACCTGCGGCAAATTCCTTCCAAGCTTGATCCAAACGTCCCGCCACCGCTCGTACATGCCCAGCCGCATAATGCTGTGTCTCCAGCAATTTTCCAGCCATTGTGAGAATTTTATTGATATTCACGTAAACATTCATCGAGCTCATTGTAAAATGTTTATGTTCCTCCTGCAAATTTTTGGCCAACTGATACGAGCGGCCAATCTCCACGTAACTGGCGAGAAATGCTTCTCGGTTGTGACAAATCCAATCAAACATTTTCTCGCAATCTTGCTCAAATAATCGCAGCTGAAAACATTGATCTAATTTCATCTTCTTGATGTGCCATAATTGTAAGAGATGCTGTTGCGCTGCGTGCACAGAATCCAAATGCTGAATAACCAAGGTAGCCAGTGCTCGTCCATCAGAATCTGTGCAACTTGCCGCGCCACAGTCAATACTTCCTCCTTCTCCACTGGTTGCTGTTGCGTCTGAAAACACATACATATATTTACATGCATGTATATGTTTACATTAATTGAAAGCGCACTTTGTACGTTTGTTATTATTGTTTCAAAAAGACAAAAGTGACAAATGCTCGCTAACCATTATTAAATCGCTGAAGCAAGCGTTGTCCAACAACTTGGATATCTTCCACTGGGACTTTGATGATTTTTTTTTTCATCTCATTATGTAGATCAATTCCGTGCTTAGCTCCCGCAACATCGTCAGCGAAGTCATTTCGACTGAGATCCTCTTGCAAGTCATCTAATCGATCGAGAAGATCTGCTGCCTGCCACGTAAAATCTTCCACAACTAATCTAGTATCGATCCACTGGGCATGATCGTATTGCAAGGATCCATCTAAATCTGCAGTGAGCTGAGAAGGATCTATAACTTTTACAAGAGCCTCTAAGCTGATTGTATTAATCTGAAATTAATGTAGTTTAGATTGATAACATTATAAATATCTATAAATCAGGATTGGGTGCCTACTTAAAGAGTTAAGTTGAAAAGTTAAATAACTTTAATTTAACTTTCTTGAAGTCAGCCATTCTGTCGATGAAAATAAAGGTGTTGCGAAACGCTGCGCGCCTATCAACAAGTAGATCTACATTATATGGAGCTTGATTCTCAAACTCGTATAAATTTGTTTGCATATGAAACTGACTCGTTTTCGACAACTTTCGAGAAAAATTGTCCGATAGAAATTTCAAAATAGCTTTATTACTTAAATTTAATAGGTATATGTAAACAAAATGTGTATCTAGAGTATCTTTCTAAACAAACCGAGAATTAAACTATTATATTTGTTATTTTCGTTAGTAATTAGTTAAAACGACTGAGACCCTGAAATCATGAACAGTGAAATAAATTTAACTTTTCAATTACTTTTTTTCATTAACTTAACATTTAATTCAACTAACTTTATTATGGATTAATCTGTATCTTAATTAAGTTAAATTTTCAAAGCTGTTAACTTTAATTTAACTTGATCCAAAGAAAAACTTAATCAACCTTATCCAACCTATGTATAAATATAATAGTTGAAGCATAATTAGAGTTAGATGCATACATAATAATTCAAATTTAATTACCTCAAAATTATACTTCTTCTGTTTACCCAATGAAGTTCTCTGTTTCTGCCAAAAGTTGTCTGGTTTAATAAGAAAAGCTACATGAACCGTGCGATGAAAATGCTCGTGTAACACCTAAAGATATTTATAAATTACTTTTACATTCGACATTCGCATGTAATTTCACAAAATCGTTACAACATGGGAAGCAAATGACATTTTGAAATACAGACATTAAGAAAAGAGATGTAACCTTTAAAATTGGTTTGACCGAGTCCCACGTTGTACCACGCATATCCACAATCACAGTAAATCGCAGGCCCCTGGCTTCATCACTCGGGATGGCAAACAAATATTGTAGAAGACGTCTGTAATCCTCGGGTTTTGCACGTTCGCGTCTCGGTGTGCTTGGAAACAGAAGCACAGGTCCTCCTCTACGATCCCTTCCACCTGGTAGTATTGCCAAACGTTCTTGCAGCAATGGCAATACTTCTGCTGCTCGTGTTCCATCCATTATCTTCTCGTTTTATTAAATGGTCATCATCTGCTTCCATTAATATAGAATTATAGAAAACAGACGTTTGTGTGATAGGTTTTAGCTTTTGTCATCATTTTTATAACTGTAGTGCAATAATTGCAAAATAATATATGATTATGAGAGTCTGTTTTTAAATAAAAATTATATTTATACTCAATAAAAATAGCTATATATAATTATGAGAGATCTGGCTCAGCTTCAAATATTAAAGCTACTTGAATAAATTTGTCTGCATTTAGCTTCTTAAGAAGAGCTACAATGTAAAAAAGGGATAATTATATATTATATAGAAAAGCACTTGCAATAGTCAAATTCAAGGTCATTTTATACACACACACACGCGCGCGCGCGCGCGCGCAGACACACACACACACACACTATGTATATATTTATACACCTAGTGCACACATAGAAAAAAAAATATATATATATATGATGTGTGTATGTGCATCCATAATACGCATATGCAAATAAATATAATGTACCAATTAGGGCGTCCGCGCCGCGCGTCCCATTCCTTCTACTGCTCCCTAAGTCCCTAATTGGGAAGCTCGCCGACTCGCCATACACGAGAGTGGAATGCGAGACACGAGAACTGTTCCTGCGGCGTGGGAGTGCGCGCACGATGTGATATCGGAATAGCAACCGCGTATCTATCACCTATCCTCAGGAATTGTCTGTCTTTCGCCGTCCTGTCACTCCACTCTGCTACCTCCCCCACCCTGTCAAAATACTATTGCAGCCTTTGGATGCCCCCCCCCCCTCTCTCTCTCTCTCTCTCTCTCTCGACTCGTGAACCACTACTCACAATTAAATTTTACCACCACACGTGGGAGATGGGAGACTAACATGAAGAAGATATGAAGGTGACCGCGACAAGTCCAATAAACTATTTACGACAATAAACCGCATGGTGTACGTGATGTATCATTTTATTCCTACTTACCGAATCGGTCAAACAACTATAAACTGATACCGTGCATATCATGCGCTTGACGAAACATAGCCACAACGTCATGGAGGGGGGAGAAGGCGGGGGAGAGAAGAGTGCAGGACAATCAATCTTATCAATTGTCTCATCCCTCTAGATACAGCGGCATGTCATAGATATTCGATTTTGTCGTGCCAAACCAAATTGCGTTTCATAACAATTTACCATCGACTATATAATGGAAGTTCTACAATGAGTGAATGAGTCGGTAGTCGGTAATCGGAAATCTTAAGCAATCTTAACCGTAGTTGTACAAGTTGGTTATTGGCTAATTTCGCCGATTAAGACTTTAAGGACTTCCGCCGACTACACAGACTTGTACAGAGACTGCTACAGACTCATAGCAGGAAATAAAACCTCGATAAAAGTATCGCTGAGACTCGAATGAATTGCCTAGACTGCGTTTCTCGCTGGCTGCCGCTTTCCCGAAAATTCGTGAAAAGCGACTCACCTGTAGAAAGCTCGTTCGCGCAAGCGACGACCTCACGTCTTTGTTTTCTGCCTGTGTGTTAGCGGGTCCGAGTTGGTGCGTCGGGCCAGCCGTTCATAATGTCGTTTCATCGGTGTCCACAACTATCACAAGAGTGGAGTCTCGAAATCATCACTTTATTACCATGTTCGTATAAACGAAAACGAGCTTCCAACACAACTTTAAGCTTCACTTCACTCTTCGTTCACCAAACCACACAGCACCCAGCACGCAGCACCATGCAGCCAAACCAAACTTTACCAAACCAGTCTGACCGAAACTGTTCAAGGCGATCAAGGGCACCAACCAAGTGAGCATGGTATAATGCTGCGTTCAGCAGAACGTTCGTTTTGCAACTATTGGAAGTTTCCTTGGAGCTGATTGGATCATACTTTTAGATCTAGAAGAATGGTCCTATCTCAGCAGACAATCATAAAACGGTTGCAAAACTGTTGAGTCTGCTGAACGCAGCCAGTATCGCCTTGCTGGTTGGTTGCTGCTGGTTGCTGCTCCGCTGTAACCAATTTTGTCAGCCAATCAGAAATCTGTCCAAAGTGCAAAAAGCAATATGGCTGCCTCTATGATACGGGACATGGGCCTGATTAGGGCCGGTATTCATAGTCAGATCTTAAATTTAAGATTGTCTTAAGTTCAGCCTTGAGGTATCATGAACCAATCAGAGAGCCGCATTAGCATTTTAAGACATTACTTAAGACGGTCTTGAAATAAGAACCGACTATGAATACCGGCCTAGGTTAGCTCTTACGCCGTAGTCGACATCGTGAATTAGTAAGTGGCTAAGAAATCAGCCAGCCAGAATTATACTCGTTCACAGTGACATTAAAAAGAGTAGGTCAGATGAATATCTGTAAACTGTAAAATATTATATAACAATTCAAATCATGCCAAATATATCAATTTTATATATTAGTGAGATAATGTAAGATAATGTTAGAAAGTTAGCATGTTAGCATGTTAGTAATGTTGTTATGATAATGTTAGCATGTTAGTAATGTTGCATTAGTAAGATAATGTTTAATAATTTCTTATGAATAATGTTTTTCTATTTCTTATTCGTAATCATTTAATCTTCTATATTACTATTTTACTTATTAATTTATTGATCAATGTATCTATTTATAATTATTTTACTTTTATTATGTATTTTTATTATTTTACGAGGCTTTTATAACAGTATTTTCATATTATATATTTACAAACGTTTTTATTTACATTTTTATCATACACATTTATCAATGTTGCCTTTGAAAATCGCGCTGCATTTTGGACAGATTCCTGATTAGCTGGCTTATTGCTTGGCCGCCATGATGCGCGTTGGTTCATCTGTCTTATTACATCATGATGGCTCCTGCACACAGAACGCGGCAACGCTTACCGCGCGGCGGAAGTTGTCACACTAATCAATAATTCTATAAAGCTCGATCAGACTACCGACTCTGCAAGCCGACCCGACTACCAACTCTGGGGTGCGTTCCAAAATTCATTCCGAGTAACAGAGTTTAACTCTACGCCGTTCCAAAACGCGAGGTAACCATATGGGCGGAGCCTATTCGTTCCAAAAGTATGAGTAAATCTACCTCGGAGTCAACTCTATGAACCCTGCTTCCGAGGTGGGTTGAAAGAGTAAGTGCGGCAAACGAAATTTGAATATTGAGATGATGCAACACACGAAGCGAGACGCACACGTCCGTCCCGTTCGAGCGGTCTCT
>NW_017257830.1:441977-445061 GCF_001594055.1 Mycetomoellerius zeteki | reverse complement strand
ACATACATATATAGTTTATCTGAGTTTATCTCTTTCTAAATAAAATATTAAATATAATATTATATGTATATATAATATTACCTTACCTTTTCACGTTCCAAATTTGTCAACTCGAGTAACGTACTCTGACTTACTCTTTCCCCCACTACTCCGGGTTCTTTAGAGTTACTCGGAGTGAATTTTCGAACGCACCCCTGGATGTTGACCAATAATGGACCAATCACATTGAATCAGTCTTATTGTGATTGGTCCATTATTGATCGGCAATCAGAGTTGGCAGTCGGGTCGGCCTGCAGAATCGGTAGTCTGATACGGGCTTAAGGGCCACTGTCACCAAGCTCAGTTTAACTACGCTCAATTTAACTAGGCCAGTTAGTCCATCGGAATTGACCAATCGCATTTGTCATTTTATTTGAAGAATTGATAGATTGATCTCAGATCGGAATCCATCGGAATCAGATCAATTCCGATGGATTAATTGACCCAGTTAAGTTAACTGATGGCGAATTCGATTGGAAGAACTAGTGCGCACTGGTGCATATTAAAGCCGTTGTACACTAATTTAAATTAAATATAAAAATGAAATGCAAATATTTCGAATTATGAAATACATATTTTACCTAATAGCACAATAAAATGTATTAAGTATTTCATTTAAAGTATTTTATTTAATCGATCTCTATGTTTATTTATTAACATATCTTTACGTTATTTCGTATACGACGGCTTTAATGTGCACCAGTGCGCACTGAATGCTTCCAATCGAATTCGCCATGAGCTTGGTGACAATGGCCCTAAGTCGGTCTCACCTTGCAAAACTTCTAGAAATGATATAATACTACTTCCGCCGCGCGGCAAAAGTTGAATTGAGTTCAACTTTTGTCGCGTGGTGGAAATTATGGGTGCTTTCCAGCAAGGACATAGTCAGACTCTGTGTAACAGTGAGTCGTTTCATCCTTGTTATTTACCAACGTTAAACAAGGATGAAACGACTCATAGATCTGTTCGCGTTGCATGAAATACCCAAATATTTTTGCACTTAAAATGAAATAGATATATATAAGGTTGTCAAATATCTCCCTTCCGCTTTTTTGCTCTTTATTCAATGCTTTATAAAAAGTGTTACAGTGATCGGATTTAGTTCAAATATGCGCCGTTTTGTTCGATAATCTGTTTCCATCTAGACGGCAACTTCATAATACCCCCCTCGTAGAAGCCCCCCTCCTTACTTGCGAAGAACTCGGACAGCCACTTTTCACAATCCTGTATTGAGTTCAACTTTACACCACCAAGGGCGTTCGCCATGGACAAGAACAGGTGGTAATCACTTGGCGCTATGTCCGGGCTATATGGTGGATGCGATAAAACCTCCCATCCGAGCTCCCGTAGCTTCTGACGAGTCATCAACGAAGTGTGTGGTCTGGCGTTGTCCTGGTGGAACACTACACCCCTCCTGTTGGCCAATTCTGGACGCTTCTGGTCGATCGCCTGCTTCAAGCGGTCCAGTTGTTCGCAGTAGATGGTAGAATTAAGCGTCTGGCCATATGGGAGCAGCTCATAGTGGATTATACCCTTCCAATCCCACCAAACACACAGCAAAACCTTCCTGGCCGTCAATCCCGGCTTGGCCACTGTTTGGGACGATTCACCGGCCTTCGACCACGACCGTTTTCGCTTGATATTGTCGTATGTGATCCATTTTTCGTCGCCAGTCACCATCCGCTTCAAAAATGGGTCGAGTTCGTTGCGTTTCAGCAGCATATCGCAGGCGTTGATTCGGTCCAGAAGGTTTTTTTGCGTCAAATCATGCGGCACCCAAACATCAAGCTTTTTTTTGTATCCAGCCTTCTGCAGATGGTTTAAAATGGTTTGGTGACTAACTCCCATCTCCCGGGCGATGTCACGAGATGCCACATGCCGGTCTAACTCGATGTTTTCTATGATTTGATCGGTATTCGTCGTCACAGGTCTTCCGCCGGCTGGCTTATCCATGGTTTCGTTTTCACCGGCTCTGAATCGTCGAAACCATTCCTCCGCGGTTCGAAGTGATAGAGTACCATTCCCCAAAACACCATTAATCTCACGGAACGTTTCTCTAGCGGATTTGCCTTTAACGAAGGAAAACTTTAAAATAGCGCGAATTTCGGCGTTAGTGAACTCCATGTTTACACGTCTATAACTGTTGAACGCAATATCCAAACTAATCATGCATAGCGTCGTTTTGTAGGTTATGTCAAGACCTTTGAAATGGTGTATAGTATTGCCAGATACGACCTCTGTAGCGCTTTGTACATAGCCGCGAAATTCAAAAGACAAAAAAGCGGAAGGGAGATATTTGACAACCTTATATTTGGCCTTGAAAAGAGAGAAAGCGAAGATGCCGAGTGCTAAAAGTGCAAGCAACGCGAACAGATCTAATGTGTTACACAGTGTCTGACTGTGTCCTTGCTGGAAAGCACCCATAATTTCCACCACGCGACAAAAGTTGAACTCTATATATCTATTGCTGGGTACTTATTATGGAACATGTCGGAATGAATTCCGTTTTCCCTAGAAAACACAATTGAAATCTAGGGAATAATTGAATAATTCCGATCGGAATCTATTCCGATTTTTTCCATGATAGGTGCCCTGGGGGCACCGATTATGGCCCGTATTCATAGTCAAGCCTTAAGTATAAAGCTGGTTCTACATTAGTCGCATCGCAACGTAGCAAGCGTTGCAGTCCAATCAACGTCAAGCTAGCTCGACTCTGATTGGACCATAACGCTTGCGACACGCTTGCGACGCTGCGATGCGATCAATGTAGAATGAGCTTAAGGTCTGACTATGAATATGGGCATATGTATCTCGAAATAATGTGAAAATTACAAAAGTGAGCAAATTCACTAGAATACTCATAATTTAATTGGTCAATAACTAGTGAATTTGCTCACTTTTGTAATTTTCACCTCATTTTGAGATACATAATCGACCCCCTGGATTCACACTGCATCCGATTTTCGTCGTACGACGTTCTGCATCCAATCAGAAAACAGGATTCCGATAATACGAAGTAAAATTCATCGGAATCCTGTTTTCTGA
>NW_017257830.1:441685-441928 GCF_001594055.1 Mycetomoellerius zeteki | reverse complement strand
TCGTACGATGAAAATCGGATGCAGTGTGAATCCAGCATTACTTCCGAGCAAGCGAGACGTTAATTGACGTTGATTATAATGACAATTAATCAACTGACTTATTAATACATAAATATTCCCTCTAAAGAATTGATACGATTCATTTAAATATAATTTTATATTACTTTGTCTTATCTTGTTTGACAGTTTAAAGGCAGTTTCATAGCATGTCAGTCATGTTTAGTACCCTCCCTGGTACCTGTC
>NW_017257830.1:423930-441455 GCF_001594055.1 Mycetomoellerius zeteki | reverse complement strand
CAATCATATTCAATCGCTCGGTAAGCATGCACAGCCGCTTTGCCGTCTTGAACTCGCTCAATGGCTGCGTTCAGCAGAACGTTTGTTTTACAACTGTTGGAAGTTTCCTTCGCGCTGATTGGATCATACTTTTAGATCTAGAAGAATGGTCCTATCTCAGCAGACAATCATAAAACGGTTGCAAAACTGTTGAGTCTGCTGAACGCAGCTAATGACTCAAGCCGGTTGCGCCTCTCTGATAAATCTAGGACTCTACAGCCATCATGTTAGGCCTACCATATTGAATTTCCAAAAAGGTCAGAGTACTAAAGAAAGTAGACATACGTACCTACAATTTGAGCTCAGAAAAGAATTTTTTGGTTGAACTGAATTTTGGATAGAGATGTTCACAATTTGACAGAGAATGCCCCATATATGTATATAATTATTTAGGGTTAGTAAATAATGCGTTACTTGTACTACAATGCTACTAAGATAAAATTCTATATTTATATTTATTTATATTTACAGCAAAAATTTGTATATAATATTCTATTAAAGTCAAGAAAAAAAGTAATAAAAATAGTAACGACTCGTTAGTTTTTTACGAACAAGTTACAGTAAAACGAGTTAGTTTTTTTTAGTAACAGAGTTACTTTTTAGAAAAAAGAACGTAATAATATAACAAATTATTTTTATAAAGTAATTTTGCAGACTATTATTACTGTTGATCATTTAAATTTAAATATACAATAAAATATACATATACATATACACACATATCCATATTCCTTCAGCGAGTTCCACCTGGTAAATCATCGTGTCTATTTTCAGACTGTTCATCTAGTTCATCATTTTCTAATGATTTTTCTAATTTTCAGCGCTCATGGCATCCATTTCTATTGATTTTTCTTCGCATAAGCAATAAATTTCTGATAACATGACTGTTTACCGCTGATCTCTTATTTTCATTTTTACGTAAAAATGAATTAGTGCAAAAATAAAAATAAGAGGAATAATCTCCAATGGTTTTAATTTTGACAAATGTTATCCAGGACATGATCCTGAACAACATTCAAGAGGTTTTAGCCGTCAATCGGACATCTTGCATAATGCTTATGCCGGTGGTACTGTAACTTTCAAGCCTTATAACTCGAAAAGTACTTAATGAAAATTAACTTTATTATAGTGTTTTGGAAAGCTCTTGACACCAGCTATTGAATTCTGGCCTCAAAAGTAGGGTGTTCCATTTGAAAAAATCAATTTGATCTTAACGACGCCACCCAAGGTCAAATCAATGGTATCTTCTTATGTCCCCCTCCGAACCGTACAACTTTTGTTTGAAACATTTTTTCGTATCTATCACAGTAGAGTTTTCGAGAAATCTTAATGCATTATTTAAAATGGAACACCTTGTATAACATTTTTATTTTTCAATAAACATTTTGAGTAACGTAAATCTCGTCTGCTTCCTATTCGTAATCCTCCCCCCTACAACAGGCACCTTTTCTTTGCATTTCAGACTTAGATAACATACATTTTAAAATAAAAGATATACAAAGATTTTTTTCTTCAAAACGATACTGGGATCATTACAACGCACATGACATGACGCGGCAATTAAATGTCGTTCTCGTTTTATCTCTTCTTCTTCCACGTAATAAAAATGCTCATCATAAATAACAGAACATGATTTTACGATGCTTAATCCATTACAAAATAGTCTAACACAATAGAAATCGAATACATAGTTTAAAAAATTGAAAAGCGAATTATGTAATTAACGCATATTCTTTCAGCGTAAACTACAAAAATTTAAAGTCACTTAAGAATTCCCTGTTTTTTTCATATTGTAATTTACAATAGTTTGTACAATAGTGGTTTACATTGTCTGTATAAAAACATCTGCGCAAACACAGACTATATATATATATATATATATATATGAAATATCCTGTAGGCGTAATCTTGAAACTTATAATACAACCCTAATTCATATATTTCCTTTAAAAGTCTTGAGTGTTTACTAAACAGGAATCAAATCTCCATGAAATATGGTTCGGATTTCGAATATTGACTAAAAAAAGTCCAAATCTCTATAATGGAATTTCAATCTTAATAAAGTTATAATTAAGTTTGAGTAAGGTACTAGATATGTAGGTATTCCTATCCGCCATTTTGGTTCTACTTGATTGTTATAGTACGATTAGTGACAAAGGTAAATGTTAATTAAGAAGAGCCTACTCATTTCAAATTTTGATAAAAATACACTGAATCGATGCATTTTCGCGTAAAAATAAAGATTTGACAAGAAAAAAGTGCCGCTCTGCTCCGCAAACCGAGATATTAATCCTTAAAGTGTACGACTATTCGGGTTAGGAAATCTGTCACAGCAGTTGTTCAATGCGTTAAAAACACAAATGCACTGCTTTTAAAATACAAATTCACTACTTTATTAGCAAAGAATTTATGTTTTTAAAGCATAGTGAACCACTGTTATGACAGATTTTCTAACCCGAATAATCGTCGACTTTAAGGATTAATATCTCTGTTCGCAGAACAGAGTGACACTTTTTTCTGGTCAATTCTTTATTTTTATGCGAAAACGCATGGATTCAGTGTATTTTTATCGAAATTTGAATTCTTCTTAACATACCTTTGTTACTGTACTATTATACCTATCAATCAAATAGAACCAAGATGGCGGATGAGAATACCTACATATCTAGTGCTTTAGTTTGAGTCTTCATCGAATAAAGTTCTAATATCTAATAAATGAAGTCAAAAATTTTTAATATTATTTTTATTATTGTCTTGTCAAGACTTATACATGGCATAGAACAAATGTATAAGCAAAAAATGAAATATGCCAGTAAATATTTAGTATATTTGTAATAATTCATTTCCATAAAAATAAGCTGGAATCACACGATGCTCGATTTCTTGAATGATAAGCATGCATGTATGCATACTACTATACTCGCTTTGATGCATGCAGTCCGACGTTTGACAAATAACTATGAAATCAGAATTGTTTCTAATCTAAAGACGCTGTCAATAACTATGTTCAGCAGAACACACAACAGTTTTGCAATCATTTTTTATGATTGTCTGCTGAAATAGGACCATTCTTCTAATCTAAAAGTGTACTTCAATCAGCGCGAAGAAAATTTCCAATAATTGCAAAATAAACGTTTTGCTGGACGCAGCCAATAATCTGCTCACATGACTGTTTTTAATCATTTGAGTAATGCAAGAAAACAAGCTATGAAGTAATGCATAAGAAACACAAAATTCATGCATTAAAGAGCATTGTTAATAATTAGATAGAACGGAAAGTTCGCGCGCATATATATATATATATATATATCTCGACAAAAGTCATCAGTCGAATCTGATACCCAATTATGTTTCCAATTTTAGTTTTCTTTATGTAGGCGGAACGGAATGTCAAGTGCAGCAGAGCATTCGTGGCCATGCATACTTAGTGTTAGGGAGGGTACGAGAACAAAAGATCCCAAATTCAAAAAAATCCTGTTCGACTCCATCAATTTTTTCACTGTTTACTATTGATAAATGCGGCATCAGGTTTACAAGATAGCGCTAACAGCAATATACGGAAAAATATATCATGTTCGTAAGGATCTTTCGCCTTTTTTATATACGACGTATATCAGCATGCTGCGCTCAATGCATGAACATATTCTAGCAAGCATCAAGCAGCATACATGCTTATCATTCAAGAAATCAAACATGGTGTGATTCTAATTTAATAGATTATAGATTGTGATAAACGTATAAACTTTTTTTTTCTTCTACAACTTATGTATATATTTTTTGTATAATATGTGAATATTCACGATCCAACTATTTAAAAAATATACCACAAGTGTGTACACACTCGATAAAAAGGAAATTTAATAAGAGACACAAAACTGAAAAAGTCAATCTCTTGGCGAAATATATTTCTTGCGAATCTCAGAGTATGTTGTATTACGTTCTCCTTATAATATTACCTATAATAACAGAGAAATAGAAGACAGAAAGAGAAAGAGAGAGCAAAAGAATAACAAAGCCTCTTCTTTGCTTTCCCGAATATACGCGAAACAGATGGAGCCTAAAAAAACTACTTTGGCCTCAAACCATAGCTGGGTGGTGATGTTGGAGGGATTGTTGGCGTATAAGTGGGAGTAGAGGTTTCGCCCACAATAGCAGTCGCGGAAGCATTCGTCTCGCTTTTGTAACGAATGTTGGTGTATTCTCTACCTAACTGAAGTGATTTCTATAAAAAAAAACAAATTAATTAAAATATGTACGGCCTAAAATAAGATTTTTATTCATGATAATCAAATTTAGTACCTGTTCTGCTTGCATTCGTTGAGATACAGTCTCAATATAATGTAGAACAGCGAGATAGACAAATTTATATTGTGCTTCTGTTTGGACCATTCCTGATCTTCTCGCACGTACTCGCTGTACCGTACGTTGAATGTCAATTTCACAATCCAGTCCTAAACATTAAAAAATTAAATAATATGTTATTAATGTATATCATAATAAGAGAGAGTAAAAATAAATTAATAATCATTTCACAATAAATCATAAAAGATTGTCATTAGTAATATGCCATTGATATTATTATATGCCAAATATATTTAGCATCTTTAATTATACAAGATGCTTAACTCTCATCGCGTATACGGGGTCATTTGTGTCCAGGCGATTTTTTTAATTCTGAATATTTTGAAAACAAATAAGTACGCGCCGTTCTGCTCCTAAAAAAACTTGTGGGGTGGAGAAAGATGCCCGTGAAAGCCCGGCAGTGGATCGCCGAGCAGCGGATATTCAAAATCGAGCGCGGACATATGTAAATGACCCCCGTATACACTCGACACATATTTGTCGTACAAATAAGAAAATGATTTTTTTCGTGTTCCTTGACTATTTTTATAAGTAAAACACATATACAAGGTGTCCGATAAGTTTTGACAAAGTGCTCGTGTGTAGATAGAGCGGACTCAACTGAATAAAAAAAAATTCTCCACCATTTTGCAATTTTCGCAATAATTAACAAGATATTAATTACTAAAAATTGCCCAATATATTAGTCTTCAATAATTTTTTACTCAAATACTATCAACTTTACAGAAAAACAGCAAGGGACAAAAATTGTTTATTTTCTTCTCATAGAACTCTAAAAATTTTTTCAGAATTTTTTATCAACTTTTTAGTACTGCATTTTCTTATTGGCAACTATTTTCACCAACATGAGAAAATACGGTATTAAAAAATCGGCGCGTCAATTTTTTGGTGAAAAAATATAAATTTGTTATGAGGGCATCAAATTACATAACTACTAAATATCAAAACTCCCTCGAGACTTTCCAGGTAAACCTTTTTTTAAATACTTATCGCCTGGACTAATGTGTGACTCCCGTATATATACTTAATGGGTTCTAAAAAAACGTATACATATGGTGAGGGTTAACTGTCCCTATACTTACCATGGCGTTTAATTTGATCTAAAATCATGTCGATAACGATAAATGTGCCAGTCCGGCCAATTCCAGCACTACAATGAACAAGAATTGGTCCTATGCATGGTTCATCCTGATCTTTTGGAACCAAAGATGCTGCAATTGATTCTTGTCTGGCATTTACATCATGTAAAAAGTTCAGTACACAACCAGGATCTGATGGAACACCGTGATCAGGCCACGCCTTAAATCAAATATAAAAATTTAATTCTGATCTTATTTTATACAATTCATTACACAGAATATATGTTGATTATATTTAACTACATAATGTTCATTAATAAAATATACTTTTTAAAAATAACATAAATTTTTTAAAAATATGCAAATAAAAATAAAATATCACTCGAATTAATAACTTCCCACACAGCACCTTTCATTGCAAATATATATTAAATACGTATCTATATTGCATTTACATTGCGTTTCATTTCATATCAAATATAATGTATTAAACACACGTAATTAACGCAATGAAGTATCCAAGTCGAAATACGTACTTAATACGTATGTAGCAGATATATTATGTATATTCAAGTCGAAATATGTATATAATATGTATGTAATATGTAGCAGACATATTGTACATATCCAAGTCGAAATACGTATATGATATATATGTAATATGTAGCAGGTATAGTGTGCATAGCATATTTAAATATATGGATATCAAATACGTAGTTGATACATATATAACAGAATGCAGAATGTAATAATACGTCATAGGATGGCGTACCGTAGTAGCACCACGTAAGATTAAAAAAATCATAAACGGATTACGGATAGTTTTGAGCAAGTGTCTGTGCATGGTTATTATAATCGACTGTATCTAAGATTAAAAAATTTAACAATAGTAAAGTATCATATTAGATCGCGATGTGAACACACAACAATAAAAAAATAGAGGCTTATTTTCAAGTCAAGCTTGAATTTTTAGTGTTAGTCGAAACAATTCGTGTGAAACAAATTTAGGTTAAGTAGTAAAAAATAATTTAAATTAAATAGTAAGTTCCCTGACGGAAAAAAATGTTAACAAAAAAGTACAGAAACACTACATAGATTGAGACAAGATTTTAGAAATTCTTAATTTTTCCTAGATATTCGTAATGGGACATACAATGTCGTGATTAATTTCACGTTTTGAATCTTTAAATTTTAGAGCCAAAGTATTAATCTAGTTGGCATTAAATTTTTTAAAATTCAAAAATAGAATTACCCACTTTGTCCTGTAAATGGCTTATATAATGGCTTATACATGTACATAATACATTTTGAACGCGTATTTGCAATATTAGGAAGTATATAGAAGTTATTAGTAGAAATATTACGTATCAAATACATAATTTACGTATTTAATACGGAAAGAATATGTATTGTTATATGTATTTGATATGTAATGTAAATTACGTATTTACAGAGCATGGAAATTCATCGGTATTAAATACATATCTGATACATGATTTATACGTATTGTTATGAATTTGCTATATAGCTATAATATTGCAAATTTTATGTATCTGATATGTAAGTAAATTACGTATCTATAGGCGGACATTTATCGGTATTAAACATGTATCTGGTATATGATTCATACGTATTGCTCTATATATCTGCTAAATAGCAACATTTCAAATTTCATGTATCTGCTACGTATTTGAAATCTAAAATGATGTGCAGGTTATTAGAAGTTTATTCGGTAAATGTATCGAACAAGGAACACCCCGCTTCGATGACCTTGACCTTAACACATATTATCAAGATCATGATTCTGATTAACCTCCAACAAGTTTTATCAGTCAATCGTTATATCCATTAAAATGTTATTAATAAAATAATTTTTATGAAAGAAACGTAATTTTTGAACATAAAATATCAGGAGTCATGATAGTGTCTCGGTGCTAAGACAAGCGCAGCGACACTACCGTGTTCCTTTACACGAGACCGCGAGTTACGGAGGATCGAGATTACTGGATCTCAATAACGGCTGAACCGATCAAGTTCAACATACGCTCAATCGATAGCTTCCACTCGAATTGTGTAATAAAAGTGCTTTCATTTTTTTCTACGTGCCCTACGAGCGGAGATATTGTGACGCAAAGTCCCGATGTGAAACTTTTTAAGATACGTCGTCGTTATTGTCATTATCTTTATGTTGTTCAAGTTCAACCAGAATGTACTGTTGGACGTTTTGGCGCGAGAGTGCGCTAGCGTATTGATGCAAAGAGTGTTAGTGCTGCATGGTTTCGGAAACATTACCAATGTCGAACGTGCCCATTCTCTGCATTTTGCACTTATATCTATATAAATAACATAACTTAATATTTAACAAAAAGAGGAAACGAAATTATATGCTAATATTTACCCACATAGCAATGTATTTCCTTAGGATATCCTAATTTGATCAGATTGCTCCCATTCTGATCCAAAACATTAAATCGTCCATATGATTAGCTCAGGACATTTGTAATTATCATTGTACTAATATAAAACGTCCCTAGAATATCCTATTTATCCGAAAAAATTTTGATCACTATATTGATAAATTGCATTTTTCAACTTTCAATACATATATGTCATGTACATTTACGTATTTTACGTATATCATAGAGATACATATCTTTGCAATTTAATTGTTAATTTTTTATATGTATACATAAAATCCTACACAGACATACTGAAAACTATCCTTTGTTTCGGGAAGAATTTAATCATATTTATTTATATGTTATTAATTTGACAGTTGCAGCTATAGCTTATTTTGTTTTTTGTTGTGCATAATTTATTTTTAAATAAGTATATGGTTATTTATTAATTGACAAAGCAAAAGGAGTTTTCGGTCTATTTTACAAAATCGGTTCTATCGATTGTAAGTACTGTTTTAATGAAAATTTTCCATTTTACTAATTATATATAAATTAACTATGAAAAACTCTATTTAAAAAAAGCAGACTTTCAGAGGCTCCATGAGCACACTCTGATCAAGTTAAAAGTAAGTGACGAACTCTATTTGCATACGCTTCTTTATAGGGATCCGCGTCATTTTCTCCTTACAGGAAACGAGTCCATTTTTTTTTAGAGAAACTCTTGCTATTATTTATCAGTGATTATGGAACAAATGGAGGTGTTATCAGCAAGTGAATTTGCTAGGTGAGTCATTTCAATGATCTGTTTCTAGTGATACATTTTGAAGGTAATTACGAAGGAGATATCCCGATTTCGATGAAATTAGGCTTATTCGTCGCGTTTTTGCATGAAATGAAAGAATCTGAAAAAAAGCGTTGCTCTGCCCCGCGAACCGAAATATTAAGCGCAATAAACACACGGTAACAATAACGCATTGCATTGAATGTAAAAAATAAAAATTTACAATTTTTTAATTGTTTACATATTTAATTATTGTTTATTATAAAATTTATATCATTTTCTACACTCACGAAGTGCTTCGATGACAAATAACAAAAGCGGAATGAAAATTCGTGGGGAATGCTCGCGTACAAGCTCGGGATACCCGGGTATCCCGGATATTGAACAAACGCGCTATCATATTGAGCCCCGATACAAAGCATAATTTTTTATTAAAAAAATATAGCTCAAAGCGCGTAAATCGATATAAAATGATCCAAATAACGAGGATCTGGCCGGTCTAAGGTGTATTTTGCCGGGAAATTGAAAAATTTTTAATGAGAACACGAAAATGAATACCCGGGTGGCTGGTTATCGACAAGAGGGTTAACAATGTTTGTTAATGGTTTTCTGCAAATTGCTCATTGCAAAATTAAAAATAAAAAAATATTTGCATTGTCTTTTTAAGAAATTCAAAAAATTATATTTCATAATTTTTAAAGAAGTAAAGTTTAAACTTAGAATTTTTTACAGTAATTGAATTTTATTAGGTTAAAAAATTCCTTAATAATAATTTCTCTGACTTTTCCCGGTTTTCCCGATTCTCCCTGACCACTTTTTAATTTCATTGATTTTTTCCGGTTTTCTCTGATTTCCCTGACTGCTAACAACCCTGTATTAATACTTTTTAACGGATAATGACCGATGGGTAAAACTTGTCGGAGGTTACTCAGGATCATGACCTTGATAATATGTGCTAAGATCATCCGAGCGGTGTCCCCTATTCGGTATATTTACTGTTTATTCAGTGTTTTTTAAGAATACGAATATATATTAGATACATTACTTGAAAGTGGTAATGATAAATTCTCCTGGATTCGGAAAATTCCGGTTTGGTTCCTTGCAAAAAAAACTCACGCAGTGTATAATCAGCGGTTGAAGTTCGAGATACAGCACGCACTTTCCACTCGTTACCATATTCGGAACTTTCTCCTTCTTCCGGCCAATAACGCGCACATTTGTTCTAGGAAAAAAGAAGAGAAAATGTCCCAAAAATTAGCTTTCCATTTGTAAGAGCATTTAGAATTTACGAACCTTTCCCCTCTCTATTTCCTTAGTAGTCATAACAATCACACGAGTATTCTCCTGGTAAACCATGTGCCAAAAATCTTGTATGGTATTCGGAAGACAACCTTGCGTAGCTATGTAACATTTGCCAAACGATGAATCATCACCACCACTATCAACAGTAGTGTTTGTTTCATCTCCTTCTTTGTTCTGCAAAACAATTTTATCGTATAAAAATAGTACAAATTTTATAATACTATACAAAATATCTTCAAAATCTGAACTGTTCTTTCAGATTCGTTGGTTAATATAAAATCAATTTTTCAGTGAAAACAACAAGATAACACTAGTTCATAGAAAAAAATTACATTAAACAGGACTAAGAGTTTTTTTTATAAACTTTAGAATGCTGCAAACACGATGCTGCAAGCAAAAAAATTAAATCATGAATTTGTCCAACGTCTTTGCTAAGAAAACTTTTTAATGATATACTTAATTTCTGAGATACTAAATATATCAAAGATATTGATAAAATAAAATTACCCTTATGTAATTAGCATTAATATAATCAGCTCCAGGAATATCAGACACTATGTTTTTTAATCGTACTCTAGTATGATCAAATGGTAAAATGTTTTTATAACGATTCTTAGCACGATTTTCTGGACGTAAACCTTCCTTTCTTGAAAACATATGCCGGCATTCTTGCTGTTGCAACGATTCAAATTCTTCCCAAAAACCAGCCTTTCCTTTGCCACGACCTGCTCCATCCTCATTGCTTCCACTAGTTCCATTCCAACACAGCCAACCATTGGAACAACCATTTTCTTTGTGTAATTGTCTAACTCTGCTTTCGATACTACTAGCATTAATACGCGTTGCATTAAATGGTTGCCTATAAATAATTAATGATGTTTATTAAAAACAATGTAATGCTCTAAAATTGAAAAATACTATAGAATAAATCAAAGTATTATAAATTTTAAGTGAAGTTTTCAATATAATTTTCACATATGTATTATTGTATGTATAACCATAATACATAAAATAACACAAAATAAAATATATAAGATCCTTACCGAAGATGAACAACGCTTCCGCTTGTTTCAACCATTGGATTTCGTTTATAGTGTTCTATTAAATCGCTAAGACTATCAAACTTGTATCCACCACCTACATCATATTTATTATCCTGCAATATTAATTAGTTTCATTTAATTTACTTGCTTCTAATATAGTCAAATACTTATTTTAATTATCCCTAAACACATACATGCACGCGCAGGCGCGTGCGCATACACACACCCAATGTTCTTCTACCTGATGCAACTGAAAAAGTAACAACTTTACACACACGAAAAAATAAATCTAAAAACTTAAATAAAACTTTTTGCGATAGTATTTTTTAAATAATCAAATACATTTTTTTAGTTTAGCATACATGGTCTTTTATGCTGTTTTAAATTCAAAGGCTCCAATTTTATATATCAGTGATCATGAAAATAGAGCCATCTATATAAAAATTAATAAATAGTTATTTTACTCGCGCGCGTTTGTCTTTACTTGTCAGTAATGTCATTTATTATACATCAACAATAATATCAATCAAAAAACATAAGGAGTTATTGCTGAAATAAGGTTCATACTATGTTGCGAGAATCCTCCAACAGTGCCCAGTGCTATAAATAATCTGCTCATAATAATAAAGCCAAATTATTAATGTAATGATGGAATCACACGATGCTCAATTTCTTGAATGATAAGCACGCATGCACACGTTGCTATGCTTGCCTTGATGCATACAGTCTGACGCTTGACAAATAACTATGAAAAATTAGCAATTGTTTCTTTTGATTGATGTATGCAAGGAAATAAGCTATGTAGAGTCTGACCGAAACTTTTACCGAAACTGAACCGAAACACTCGGATACATGTCAGTTTCAACCGAAACCGAAACCAAAATTAAAAAATAGAAATCCTATAAAGGCCATATTTATAGATATATGCCCATGTATCATATATTTTTTCTTCATAAATATCATAATTTATTGAAACAATAATTAAATTTCGGCCGATATCGAAAATCGAAATTTCGGTTGTGTGTCAATTTTGGCCAAAGAATATATAAATACTTCTTCTCTTCATAAACATTATAAATTAATTATTGAAACAATAATTACACATATTAAAATTAATATTTATATGAAGTAATCCATAATAAATATAAAAATCGTGTATATCAGTGTAGTATACGGGGAGGATAGGGGGTGCGTCGCTACGACTGGCGACACGTCGAACGTGGGATATATGGAAGAAAGGACGGTAAAATACACGAGTGACAACTTACAAGTAAACACTTGTTATTATTTAATCCTCTTCACAGTATATTACAATCAGCATGCAACACTTAATGCACGAACGAATTCTAGCATACAGAGTAGGCATGTCTGCATGCATGTATACCATTTAAGAAATCGAGCATCGTGTGATTCCATCTTTAATTTATTAATATAAAAAAAAGTTTGTTAACTATTAATGTGTTCTCATGGATTAGATATAGTAAAATTCAGGGTTGGCGAGATAAAACAAGCAATATTAGCATTAATGTACCTAGCGACTGCGAATGCGCGCCTCGCTGGGCGATCTTATCTCGTCGCGCGCTTGCAATCATTGGTAGCCCGGTAGCGAAAATTTGGCTATTCTCATAAATTAATAACTCGTTAACTAATGTAAAAAATGCAAAATGGTAAAGGACTTTTCTTCTCAGTTTAATTCATTCTACCCCTATACGAGAGTTTTATCGTTAATTATCAAACCCTGTATATGAAGTTGTTACACTTCACTCAAATTTGGGTAAACATAAAAATTTTCCAACATTCAAAAACAGCTACGAAAAAAACTGATTATATCGAATCTGGCAATTTGTTGGTGACTCGACTTATTTTTTTATATGCAAAGGAGATACACGTATTGATTTTGTATTTGTTGAAGAGATATTTGTTGTTAGGAAATAATTTCGTATGATAATTTAGTTCAATTAGACTGTTTAAGTTGGGTATCCTGTATGAAGTTAAGTTGGCAACAAGATTGGAATATGTTTCGTTATTCTTCTTACATTCCAATTCGTTCTTAGCAACAGCACGTAACGGTCATCGGTCATTATCCTTGTAATGTGCATTTAACGATAAATAAATTCGTATTATCAAACTCTATAAGAAGATTAGTTCTTTATCATTTGCTCCAAAGTGAGTCGAAAACAAATTGTTTGGATTACATCATAAACTGTAGAATAAAGGACAAACAATTTTACTACTAATAACTGCTAATACTAATAACTGCGCCCTGTTGGTTTCTACCTTTGATTGTATATAAAATATTATTATATATTATATAATCTAACCTGAGATCGTATCATAACGTGTGTAACACGATCATCAGTCCGTACTGATAGTACAAAATCGCCAGGTTTACTTTGAGACTCACGCACCAAGAAAGATCCATTTTTCCCACGTTCCAGCATTAACCGTTCTGCTTCTTTCGCTGACAAATGACCATGGAACCACCTTTAGTAGCATTTGACTATTACTACATGATATACTATGCAATCATTTAAAATAATATTAACAAATATCAATTTTTGACAAAGAAATATATAAAAAGATCAAACATTATACAAATATTGTATAAAAATATTTTCTCACAAACAATTACAATTTGTACCTTTCAGTCGTAGGATCAGCACAATTGAGAGGAAATTTAAGCTCAATAATTTCACCATTTTTCTCGCGTAACTGTCCACCATTTTCCATGTAAAATTGTACCAATTCAGAAAGAGTAGCAAATTTTTCACCGCCATAAAGATCATAGAAGTCTCCTGCATTTTTTATTTTAATATGAGTCACTTCACCGTTCCGTCTGAAGATAATGAAAATAAAAAAGTATTCGATATCATGTATTAGTATATTTACATGATTTATAATTAATTTATGTAGTGATATAACTTGAACATAATTTTGTATTCACCTAACAGACAATGTAAAGTCACCAGGATTTGAAGAACTTGGTCGTGCTAAAAATGAACTGTCAACTCCTCGTTCCATTAACAAACGTTCCGCCTCTAAACCTGTAATATTGGGGTGAAACCATCTGCAAGTGGAACGTTATCTATTAATATTATTTCTATTACACACATTTGATACTGATAATTAATTGCTCAATTCTCTATGAAGAAAAGATTTATCTATTCAAAATGAGACTCGTTCAGCGGTTACTCATGTAACCATGGATTAGCTTAACCAAGGTTGGTGAGAGAGACTCTAAGTTGTATCAGTTGTATCAATAAATCCATGGGTATGTTCAGAAAGACGCTATTAGTGCTATTTATGTTATTCTATCCTTGTTTTACATCTAATAAACGATGAAAACAGAATAGCTGCATTCAGGAAAAAAAAAAAAAAAAAAAAACTTTATAACTGTTATATAATAAGATTGTTTAATATGATTGATTTATACATTTAGAGATCCAGTGAGAAACTAAGAGTAAAATCAATCATATTAAAGAATTTTACAATAATTGCAAAACTGTTTTTTTTTTCTGCTAAACGCAACCAATGGCCGCATTCAAGCCGGAGAAAGCTGCTAGCCTACTCACCGAGTGAATGGGCGAGTTCAAGACGGCAAAGCGGCTAGGCGTGCTTACCGAGCGATTGAATATGATTGGTTGGATCTATAAGTAACAACCAATTATGTTCATTTGCTTGGCGAGCAGGTTAGCCGCTTTGTCAACTTGAACGCGCCCATTGAATGTGGAATTGGTTGGATCTGTAACAACCAATCATGTTCATTTGCTTGGCGAGTAAGCTAGCCGCTTTGCTGACTTGAACGCGCCCAATGAGTGCATTCAAGCTGACAAAGCAGTTAGTTTGCTTGCCGAGCAAATGAACATGATCGGTTGTTACTTATAGATTCAATCAATCACATTCATTCGCTCGGCGAGCAGAGTAGCAGCTTCATCTGGCTTGAACGCGTCCATTGATACAAATAGTACTGATTGGTCGCGTTCAGTAGACTCAACTATTACGGAGTGGATCCAATAGCAGCGAGAGCTCACTGATCCACTCCACAACAGTTGAGTCTGCTGAACGCGACCAATCACTCTCACTACCCTGGATCAGTGCATATTAAAAGCTAATTTATATAAAATATCTCAATGCAGTGATACAATATAATCAAATTGAATATCCTTAGTAGATAGTTATAATCGCTTAAAATATTTATTTATTTTTACATTTAACTTTGTTAATTTTATGAAAAGCAGCTTTTAATATGCACCGATCTAGCGTAGCGCAAGTGACCGAATCCAAGAAACTGGATTAATCAATGTACTTTTTTCACATTTGAAAACATCACATATTGAAAATATCTTCTTGCATATAAAACCTTAATCTTCAATTATTAGTAATAACGGCAGAGATTAATTATACTCAATTGATCAATCGCAGTGTATTTAATTAATTGTCCTAATTCTGCAACATCTTAACAGTTTGGTATCATTATGTTGTCGTTGCACAGATATCAAATGTATATGTAAAAAAAACTACGGAACAACATAACGATACCAAATTGTTACTAATAGGCTTTCTATAATAAGCCATTATCTAATTTACAATTATAATGTAAGTTTTAAAAGCAAAAAGAAATTGATCAGTTCAGGGCTAGATTTTTTCGTCATTACGAGGGCTACATTTTACGAGAATTTCAAAGCTTTCCGTTTAAATCTCAATGAACAGAGAGCGAGTGAAAAAAAGGCCTTTTTCGGTGGTTTTTATTTTTTTTCTACTTAACCAATAGACCGATTTTAATGTTCCACGTCTCATTTTGTAGATATTTCGAATACCTACAAAATTGCAAAGCTGATTCTACCATGAGTTGGTAGTCGGTAGTCCTAAGTCTTATCGGTGAATCAGTGTAGTTGGCCAATGGCCAACTTGTACAACTAAGACTGACCGATTTTCTTAAGACTGACTAAATTCGACTTTATTCCTTCCCATTAGTCGAATTAAACGATTCGCTGTACAACTAACTAATAAATGCAAAAAAATCATAATCACCTATTTAGGTTAAAACTGGTTAAGATTAAAGACTTCTGACTAACGACTCATTGTATAATTAGCTTTAAACTTAGATAATGGCTTATTGTGGAAAGTCAATAAGAGTATATTAGAGGGCTATACTGACTATTGACTCATAGTAGAATCAGCATTACAACAGAATGCACACAACAGGTGAAACAAAAGCAGAGTATCATAAATCATACCAAAAATAGTAACAAACACACAAATGCCGCACCCTGTACGACCAGGTGGTGACGATTCATTCCTTTGTATAGGTTTCCACTCGAATCATTTCCTCACAAAAAAAAAAAACGCAAAACGCAATTGATATTCTTTACTCTCATAATTAGCACGCGTAAACAAATAAAGAGTAAAGACCGCAGGACAGCATTTAAAATTGTGAGATTGCGGATGAATCATTAATCTATCGCGCCAATGTCCGCGACCGAAGATCAGATTGCACTTGAGATCACGCTTGTCTACATCGTTGCAATTGCATTAGAACGAGTAATGCTCGTAAGTACCTTTGCAAGTACCTTTACGAGAAGATACGAGAGCTCAAATCGCAGCCGCAAAATTACACGTTTCTCACATGCGGCAAAATGTCTCACCTGCGAGATACCATGTTGGAGTTATTTGGACGACTCATGTCAATTATCAATAAATTATTCACAGTGACTCGTTAAAGCGCACGCGGCTCGCCTTGAATTCGATCATGGGACACTTAGCAGTTCGCAGCTTTCCGATAATACATCAAATCAGATCATCAAATCGAGGAAGATGTATGACGATGCCAACACTATCGTCATCTTTGACATGTCCAGTGACGTCCAGCCAGTCCAACCTGTCCAGCTTGTGTGAAAACAAAAAAGCACTTCGATCGTCGCGCTCGATGTGCACACACCACACACACACACACACACACACACACACACACACACACACACACACACCACACACGTGTTCGGGCGAATTCACACATTGGGCGGAATCCATAGACTCAAGATTCGAGATGGTCTTAAGCTAGTGCATGAACCAATCAGAGGCCGGAATCCGTAGTCCATTCTTACGGTGAAATCACACGGTGCGGAAAAAGACTGCGGAATAGAGAATGCGTCATTGAAGCAACCAATCAGCGCTATTCAGCGCTATTCAGAATAGCGCTGATTGGTTGCTTCAATGACGCATTCTCTATTCCGCAGTCTTTTTCCGCATCGTGTGATTTCACCATTATAGCGTTTTCGCTATAAGATCCGGCCGGGTTTGCATCAATCTGGATTGGATTAATGGCGTTTTGTGCTTTCCTATTGGTAGAGCGTGTAACGTCAACCAAAATAGGAAAAATTAATCCAACCCAGATTGGTGCAAATCCGATCGGGCCAAAAATGCTATTATGCCTAATGCCTGATTCACACTGGACGTAGCAAGCGTCAAACAGCGGAGCAGCAACCAGCAGCAACCAACCAGCAAGGCGATACTGGCTGCG
>NW_017257830.1:411150-418365 GCF_001594055.1 Mycetomoellerius zeteki | reverse complement strand
TAGATCTAGAAGAATGATCCTATCTCAGCAGACAATCATAAAACGGTTGCAAAACTGTTGAGTCTGCTGAACGCAGCCATTGTCTGCTGAGATAGGACCATTCTTCTAGATCTAAAAGTATGATCCAATTAGCGCGAAGGAAACTTCCAACAGTTGCAAAACGAACGTTCTGCTGAACGCAGCCATTGTTTACGCCACTGTAAATATCGCCTCGCTGATTGGTTGCTGCTTCCGCTGCTTGATGCTTGCATGTGAATGCACCTTTACTCTTACTAGAGTAAAACTAGACGCCATCACGATGCCATCACGACGCGACGCGAAAGAAGTTTAAGAATAGCGTCGTACTAATTTTCGGAAGGAAATAGGAATATCATTTTGATCAATTAATAATTTAAAACTTACGAATACCGTTTCATTTTCTCATGACGAATGCGCGCGATCCAGGATCCAGGAAGAATATTTTGTTTCTTATTAAAAATCTTTTATTTCTAGAATGTCGAGCAAAATTACGATGCATCACGCAGAGTCGCGCCACAGTATATACAGTAGCGCAACTCTCTGTCGGCACCTTTGATGTTAGTGTTGGCAAAAATGGAGTGCGCATGCGCGAAATCAGTAAGTTCCCAGTAACGCCATCTAAACTTCTATCTCACTTGCTCTTTAGTTTCCTTTTTCTCTCTCTTTCTTTCTAGCTGCTCTAGTTCATTTGTATGTACAGCAAATTAATTAAATGTAAAAAACTAAAAGAAATACATTAATAATTGTAATGTATTGCAAAATAAAAAAAAAGACACAAAAATAAGAAAATATTAAATTATATAAGTATGGTATAAATATTAAACTGTAAAAATATAATTAATGATCGGTACACGATGCTTGTTTTCCTGCTAAATTGCTTGCGTTTTTTAAAATTATTAGAATTGTACCATGCAGAATTAACGCAGATTTTCTAGCTCAAATGTAAGCAATTCAACAGAAAAATACAAGCATCATGTTCCGCATGTTTAAAATATTAATATAAACAATAAAAGGTAAAATTTTTAAATATGTGTGTGTGTGTGTGTGTGTGTGTGTGTGTGTGTGTGTGTGTGTGTGTGTGTGTGTGTGTGTGTGTGTGTGTGCATCTAGAATAAAAATAATCAACTAAAAATGAGATAAAAGCAATTTTAAACTTAATATAACAATAATTCAGAAAACAAAAGTTTTTTCAATATTATGTATATTATAAAATAATATTCTAACACACAATTCCTCCAAATTGGAGCTTTCCGAATATAAACTGTCATAGGTACATAAACGAAAACATTTAAATGGCCCTGACAGAGAGAACAAAAAAAGGAAGAAGTGAGATAGAAGTTTAGATGGAGTTACTGGGGAACTTATTGATTTCGCGCATGCGCACTCCATTTTTGCCAACATAAAATCAGGAAAGTTGCGCTACTGTATATACTGTGATCGCGCGTCAAATGATAGAATAAAATGGGATGTTTTGATTGGTTAACTCGTGACGCGGACGGACAACGCGACGCGTGACGCGCTCAATGGAAACGCTCCTTAACTCTCCTCCGCATCAGTTGAGTCTGCTGAACGCGACCAAAGACTGAAACAAAGATGTCATCACGAGATATGTTTCTTGTTTCGATCTGAAAATTTTTTCGGCATTAATGGAGCGGGACAAAATATTTGATGGAAATACAAAGATGTTCCTCATGGGACAAATTCAGCCAAGTGATCATAACAGGACTAACAATATCAATCGCCGCATAATCGAGTTAAGCGACAATGACTCCAAGATGGTTTTACGGCGGCAGTTCGGAGAAACGGCAGAACGCGGGAATTCAAACATGCAAAGCAACGCATTGGATTATGAAAATATGGAAATTCTACGAAAGCTACCACCGGACACGATCGTGATACGGCAAAATACGAAATCGGACATAGAGGACAGCGATTACAGGGAATTAGTAGAAATGAATAGCAATGATAACAGCTCGATTTCTGGCTGTGCTGATGTTAAGAAAGGAATTTCACGAGAAATAAAACATGTCAGAAATAAAACGTGAGCAATATCAAAAAAAGTCATATAATATTCAATTATATATAATTTATATACACATATGAATATATATATATAATTCATTATATATGTATATATATATATATATGTAATAAAATTATATAATGTATTAACTTACTTACACACACACACACACACACACACACACACACACCGCGCGCGCGCGCGCGCGCGTCATGCATGTAGTGGTGTACGCGTGTGCGTGCATGCGTGCGTGCGTGTATGTACTATGTATATATGTATGCAGAAAACAAATATAACTTTATGAAACATTTTTATATATTATTCAAAATATAAATATTTATTGTAATAATTAGTTTCAACATTTCTGTGTACAGTGCACAAAATTGTTCGACTCTTTTAAATCTGTGTTACGAAATGTATTTAGAACACAGCTAATTCAGAGAGAAAAATTATAATTTCAACAATTTTTTTTCATAAAATGTAGCATAAAAGAATATGAACGATTTCTTAATTTTGATAAAAATGTGATTTGGGAAAAATTTGATTGGGAGAATGTAAAGATTTTAGACGAAGAATAATTTTTACATAAAAGGTTGACATCAGAAATGATTTTTATTAATAAACAATTACAGGGACTCAATATTAAAAATGACACGGAATCTCTTGACTCTTTATATTCGAATTTATTTACAAGGACTTGATGCTTCCCTCTCTCTATCATTTGTTGCCAATGTTTATATATAGTTTAACTATTGATCATGTGTGCAATCGAATGGTTGTGTTGACTAAACTCATCCAAATGAATATCGTATAAGTAAAAAAAAAACCATTTGTAATTTATTATCTGTTATTCATTTATTTAATTTTGAGAATTTCTCGTAACTTGGAAATAAGATGGAAATACGTTTCAGCATAAGACTATTTGCTTAACGATAATTTTACACAACATCGCTTCGTGTCTCATACCTTTGTTTCTTCAAATGTGCGTTCTATATGCATGACCGTAATGTTTGTACTCTAATTTTGCTAATATTGAAAAGGATCCACAATCAGAATCGAAACATTTATTATTGTATTACTTGAATAAATTTATTACACGCGTTTGTCTTGTATTTGGTTCTTATAGGCATTGATTTTCCTTGATTTATTTTGATAGAGCCTGTTAATTTATTTAATTAGCTCCTGAATACAATAATATTAATAAAAAGTTCGAGATCTCAATTATAGGGAAAATTAAGCATGAATGTGATATATTTAAACAAATTTTGATATTTTGTGGGCAAATATTGGTTTCTTTTTAATATCCTCCTTTGTTAGTAAATGCCAAGTCGTTTATAACGTTTATAACGTTTGAAGAAATTTGTAAAAAATATTCAAATATCAAAGAATAAATGTAACAAATTTCAAATTTATGGCTGTTATATTAAAAAAAAAGAATTCCTAAAAAATGATTACAAAATGGCACTAAAAGCAAGAATACCCCCTTAATATTAAATTAATGATTATTATAGTAATAAGTGTGTATTTTTAAGAAATTCATTTCGCAAATTCTAAGAATCCTTGTAATAATTCTAAGAATCCTTATAATAAATAATGATAACAGTAAGATGTCTCATCCATTGATTTTTTTTTATCAAAATTAAGAAATCATTTATTTTCTTTTATGCTATATTCTGTGTGACATTAAAAGTTATTTAAATTATCATTTCTAAATTAGCTCTATTTTAAATACATTTTATAATTCAGACTTTGTTGTAGGTATATAATAAGTGTAATCATTCATTTAATTAAGAACAGATCATTTTTAATAAAAACTTGTCAAAAGACTTACTTTATAAAAAGTAACTTTATATGTATACTGTATATATGGATTAAAAAAAGGCAACTTAATTTGTTTAGCATGGATAATTTATTTTAAATTTATTCAGATTTTATAATAGCTTTATACTCATATTCTCAGTCTCAAAACGATAGAGGTGAGACGAAATCCCATGCGAATGTCGAAGAGAAATGTTGATAAGGATTTTTCTCGACCCAAACAACTATTAGCCAATAACAAGAAAGAGTTTTATTCGGATTATGAATTTGAGAAACGTATAAAATCATTCGCAATGCCATATATGAACACTAGATCTATTACTCGAAAGATGTATACTGTAGGTGCTACTTATCAAGCACCTACCAAAAAAGATGAGACAGAGTGGAAAGAATGGCCCGTACATGGAATGCATGAGAGACCAGTTTACCATCCTCAAGTAAAATTATCTTTCTACATAATATATATCATTATTTATATTTTTCATATTCATTAATTTATATATAAATGATATATTCTTTATGAACTTGTTAATTATTAGTTTTAATCTCATCAAAATTATTAAAGTAATAAACTTTTAGACAGTTTGTGTTAATTACAATTTTTTATATTTTATCTTATCATAGTCATATCTTACAATCATGCATATAACTTAATAATATTACGCTATGTAACTTAATTTTTTTAACCTTAAAACTTTTTGTTTTAATATATTTTTGGATCACAGTTAAATAATTTATTAAAAAGATAGGTAAATCTCCAGATCAGGGGACCCCCCAATGATCTTGACCTTGACATACGTTGTCAAGATCATGACTTTGACGATGAGTGACGACTAAAACTTATTGAAGGTCACTCAGGGTCATGACCTTGTGACAACATATGTCAAGGTCAAGGTCGTTAGCCGAGAGAGGCCCCGATCTGGAGATTTACCAAAAGATACTATAATAGTAATTAATATATTCGAATAAAAAATTTTTGTGCTTTAATAAAAAAGTAAATAGACAACTGTAAATACTATAATTTTAATAATTGCAATTTTTAAATAATATTGATGAGGAACTTATTTCAATAGAATTTAATTCTTAAAAAAATTTACATATTTTTTTTGAACCTGCAAAATTAAAAGAAATGTGATAAAATTTTCATATTATATTTTTACTTAAAAAAGGAAAAAGATTTAATTTTTTCGTGAAAGAACATAAATAATCTTATTTAGGTCACCTTTCATACGTTTATGTTCCCAGGCTGGTTTAGCAGTGGAATATTTAGGAAAATACTTCACCAGCCTCGATGGATTATCTTATTGTGAGATCATTAGTGAGCCTGATATCGAAGTGATCTCTGTCGATCCACGTTACAATAGACAAGTCTCTTCGGCGGAAAAAGAAAAGAAGCTAAAGGGAAAGCTAAGAATGAAAAATAAACGTTTGAATACCAAAAATGCATGGAATACCTATCTCTCCATGGATAAGAAGTCCTTTGAGACATGTATGCATGAAAGCCTTCATTGCGTGTTTGATTATTGTGCGCAAGTTATGACACCAGTTTATAAACAAGCAGTAGAAAAAAAAATGACACAGCTGACAATTTCTGCAGCCAAGACAAGTTCTTTAGAATTGGCGAAAGAGACAACAAACGCTAAAAGTAATATAACAATTTCTCCTGAGAATGTTGCTAATCTTGCCGAAGAAACAAAGTTACTAGAAGCTTATGCTATCGCTATGGCGCAAAGCATTCAAAATGAAAGTATCACTAACAGCAAAAATGATCGAAGAATCGTCTCTTCGTCGACTTTTCCGTCATTTTCAGCATTGTATATACCAAAAACACAGAAATCGACTGTGGAACTCAACAGCTCGAAAACTACATCACAAAATGGAGAGATGATCAGGATGAATTTGAAACAGATTATTCGAGGTGCTCCAAACAGTTCTCTAATTTTGTTGAGAAATTCGGCTGCGAAATCTATGAGCGACGAAGTTTGCACAAAAAATACATTTAACTCCGCAAAATTGGAAGATGCTTCTAGCAATGAGACATTGATGGGGATGTCATCAATCTACAGAAAGCTGATGTTTGCAAAAGAGTCAGTTTCAAAATGCAAAGAATCGCCAGTGAATAATTTGCACACTTTGAAGAGATATGCTACGAATACGCAAGAATATATGACAAAGAAGACCTTTCTTGAGATCCCATTGGATAAAAAAACTGTTCAAGTCATGAAAGAGGTACATGAAGGAAAAAATCCTGAAAAAATTAAAATTAATAGAGAATCAGATGGTGGAATATCAAATTCTAATAAGAACCTCGTATGGTGCACCAACGAAACTTCAGAAATAACTAGAATCTTATCAAATCATAACAAAAGCATGTTGAGGAAGTCCATGATACAGAATCAAATTTATAGTTCAAGAGATATGAAATCGAGTTTAACGAAACTGAACATCAAAAATTTGCCGAAAAATTTCAGGCAGAAAAATACAACAGTTGAAAAAAATCAACAGTTCATATCCAACAGTCCTTATCCAAATACGAGTTTTGGTTTCTCACAGGGAAAATGGAAAAAGCTTCATCTGATGCTAGAGAATACCAAAAACAGTCAGATTGTCAGTAGCAATCAAAACGCTTGGAAGAACTCTTCAACATTATTAGAAAATCAAAAAATAACTTCTTCGAAAAATGAACCTGTGACTTTAAGCACACTAAATTATATAAAAAAGAAGCCTAGTAATTCTCGTAAGGACCTAAATAAACATGAAATTATCGATGTAAAATTGAAAGGAAAACAATCTGAATGTTCTAGAGATGAAACAGAGACTTCAAAGATGAGATCGTTGCGAGAACTCCTAGAGAACACTGCGATCTTATATTGCACCGCCAATGGAGTTCATCAGGACGATTTATCAAATTATATCGATACTCTTGACAACAAGCAAAGCATTCAATGGTTAAAGACTTGCAATAATTCTATTACATTCAATAAGAAATTGAATATGAAATAGTATTTCGTTTAATGTATGCGATATTATCATTAAGTTCAGAGTTATATTTACTCATTAAATAAATTTTATCAATAAGATAATTTTATGAAAAGATTTAATTGTTTATAATAAATTGATTCTTTTAAGTTTATTTTCATTTTATCTGAAAAACAACGAATACAGAAATACAGACATAAAAGATACTAACATAAAATACAGACACAAAATATAATTGCAAATATTAAAATAAAACTTAACTTAGAAATTTAGATTATAAATACAACAAATTAATAGACTACACAAAAATAGGTATATTTTTTAAAATAATATTTTCATCAATTCTATGAATCTCTTATGTCTAATATTATAATATA
>NW_017257830.1:406908-410611 GCF_001594055.1 Mycetomoellerius zeteki | reverse complement strand
CGCGACAAGCGTTTCCGCGTCCAATGTGCGGGAATCATATGGCCTGTATTCATACCTTGCTTTCTAGCAAGGACACAGTCAGACACTGTGTAAAGCGGGGAGCACAGACTCTTGCATAACGCATAAAGGAGCTTACAGACCAGCGGTGAGCGACGAGCGGTAGCCCAATGAGAGCCACGTAAAAGTTTGTGCTCCCCGCTTTACACAGTGAGTCGTTTCATCCTTGTTTAACGTTGGCAAACAACAAGGATAAAACGACTCACTGTGTTACACAGTGTCTGACTGTGTCCTTTGCTGGAAAGCAAGCATAGTTAGGCCTTATATTTAAGGTTTCCTTAAATTTATCTTCAGATGCTCTACGAATTATTTCATTGGCTACTGAGCATCTAAAGATAAATTTAAGGAAGCCTTAAGTATAAAGTCTGACTGTGACCGGTATTCATAGTCAGATCTTATATTCAAGACCGTCTTAAGTACAGTTTTAAGAAGTCATGAACCAATCAGAAGGCCGTATTAGCGACTTAAGACATTACTTAAGACGGTCTTAAAATAAGAACCGACTATGAATGCCGGCCTATGAATATGGGCATAAATTTCTCTTTGTTATGAATATCAGCCTTTATATATCTAGTGATTGTACGTTGTAGTACTGAATGCACTCTATGATTATTTATGTTCTATGGTTAACTAATTAACTGTAGGAACTGTAGCCTGTTTTAGCCGGATACGTGATACAGTTGTAAGTCTCGAAATTGTTTAAAATCGTTTGGTTATTATGTGTACCCGTGTCATATATTTTATCCGTATTTGTGAAGATATCAGAAAAATTAAAGTAAAATTATCGTATGAAAGTTTTCAAACAAAATCATTTTGCAGAATCTAACCTATAAAATACATGCGCCACTGTACGCGGTGAATCATCATCGGTATCTGAGCTACGATCTTTGTGTTTATTGCAAATTTTCGCAGTATTGCAATGCCGGCCGGCTTATCTCTTTCTTTTTTTGCTACACGATTTCATTTAAACGAATTTTAGTACATCTAAACTTCCTTCTCTTGGACAATGTTTAATATTTTTTCTGTTTTATATCGAACCTTTTGTTTACTGTTTTTAACATTTTGAGGTTGTGTGTTTGTATTGTACGACTTACACGTTTATGACATTGATAATGTCTATTGATGTCAGTGATGAAGTTTTGCTTTTTGAGGCCAATTAATAGAACGTTTTCTTTAAATGACTTCAACATATCTAAAAATTATGAAAATTAATGAATATTTTCAACATTGATTATCGTGCACTATTTCTTTCGCGTGTAATTTAACCTTTATGTTGCATTTCTATGGAGCACACACTATGTTTAATAGAACTTATATTAAAATTTCATGTTAAAATTTTAATGCAAGCATTTTTAATAAAATCTTTTATTGTGTCCTTTTATAGAAATGTGTTATAAAATGATTTGTTTTATTCATTGAAATAATAAATGTTTTTATATACATATGGCATATACACATATATGTCCAAAATTATAAAATTTTTTGTTATCTATTTAAATTTCAATGAGGAGACTGATGAGAAAGAGAGAGAGAGAGAGGCTTTCAAATTTTTTACTTTTTTACTTTTAAATATACTATTATTATTTACAGATCTATCATGGCAAACACAGAATCACTTGCAGAAGTAACAGATGTTGTACAAATTCTACGACAATGGGAAGAAGAACATAGCTCATCAACCTATGATCCTATTCCTGTTCTTCAGAGATTAGCAGATATAATAGAACTTGAGACAGAAAATTATATGAAGATGGATCCAGATCCATTTGATGAAAGACATCCATCACGTACTGATCCAGAATGTAATTTTGGGCATATATTGAAGGTTTTATTTAGGAAGGATAACTTTATGACAAAGGTAATTACGTACATATAGAATTTCATAGTAATTATTTAGAGTATGTGTCTCCCTCTAGAATCTTAATAAAAATGTACTCATTCGACACATTTTTACTCAAAACGAAAGAATCTCGCAAAAAAAAACACAGCAGTCGGCCTTGTGAATCAAGTTATTAAGTGTTAAAGTTTGAGACCTTAGAGATTAAGATATCTGTCATCTCGACTCGATACAGCTCTATGTATACATTCTGCTTTAAAAACACAAATTCACTGCTTTACAAATACAAATTTACTGCTTCAAAAACAAATTCACTGCTTTAAAAACACAAATTAACTGCTTTAAAAACACAAATTTACTGCTTTAAAAATTCACTGTTTTAAGCACACAAATTCTTTACATTAGCAGTGAATTTGTGTTTTTAAAGCAGTGAATTTGTATTTTTGAAACAGTAAATTTGTATTTGTAAAACAGTGACTTTGTTTTTAAAACAGAGAATTTGTGTTTATAAAGCAGAGAATTTGTGTAACCTTCTATGCCATTGATGTGACAGATTTTTTAACCTGAATATCTGTCAACTTTAACAATTAATATCTCGGTTCGCCAAACAGAACGACACTTTTTTTGTCAGATTCGTTCATTTCATGCAAAAACGAATGAGTATAACGAATGAGTTTATTTCATGCAAAGTCGAATGAGACTGATTTTATCAAGATCGGAGGTGAGGCTCCTAAACTCAACAATTACCGTGTAATTAAAGCAGAACATGTACAGTCAGAAGCAATGAGGTTACAACACTTTTTTTCCGATGAGTTTAAGAATACGCGATGAAGTTCAGGATGCGAATCCCTCTTATGTACAATGAATGAATATGATCATATAAGATTCGTTAAACGTGTCTCATTCATTATACATGAGAAGGATTCGCATCCTGAACTTGATCGCGTATTCTTATGCGGGGTCTACAATAGAAGTTGTAGCGGTCGTAAAATCTTAAGTCGTAGAAAATTAACCAATCACAGTCGAATATGAGAAGAATAATCAACTATGATTGGTCAATTTTCTACAAATTAAGATCCTATAACCGCTACGACTTCTATTGTAGACCCCGCATTAAACTCATCAGAAAAAAGTGTCGCAACCTCATTGCTTCTGACATGACACTGTGGCTGTTCCATTTCACGCATGATGTGCACAATGCGTCATTTATCCTTGTTTAACATTCGGTGAATAACAAAGATAAAAGATGCATAATGCGCATCATGCATGAAACGAAACGCAGCCTGTATTGAGTCGGAATGACAGATATCTTAACCATTAAAGTCTCAAACTTTAAAGCTGATTCTACAATGAGTCGGTAGTCGGTAGTCCTAAAGGATCGTCTACATAGAAGTCGTAGATGGTCTATGGAGTCTTAAGTCATAGGTAACCAATCAATCACAATCAAATATAAGGAGAATACTTGATTAGAATTGGTCAATTTCTTACTATTTGAAACCCTACGACTGTTTACGACTTCTATGTATACGAGCCTTTAGTCTTATCGGTGAATTGATGAAGTTGGCCAACAGCCAACTAATTTGTACGACTAACAAGATAAGTTTCACAACTGTCTGGAACCGATTGATTCTCCATGAAATATGTTGTTAAGGGGATGCTAAAGTTGTTCTACTTTATCATCATTTCCATTCGGTGAAATATCTCCGAATTGAATTGACGGATTGCAAAAAATTGTTTTTACAGAATTAAAGTACGCACAAACAGGACCTCAGCTGTATCGGATTTTAGGAGAAAATCGAAGAAAAGTTT
>NW_017257830.1:396312-406764 GCF_001594055.1 Mycetomoellerius zeteki | reverse complement strand
CGAACGATACCAAGTTTATAGAACTAAGATTGAAAGTCTAGAAGGAAAGTAATCCTACCGAATAGAAAATACGTATATACGGGTACTTTGCGAAGACTGGGACTGTCAACAGAGTCGAAATTCCGTGTAGTAATAGTTGCGCGGTCTTGCGATAGATGGTGCTAGCATATGTTAGATAAGGACAGATGTATGCGTTTAACTGAGATAGAACGATATATAATATAATGTAAGAAATGAATCAAAGATGTCACTATTATCGAATTTGGAATTAAGAAAGTGTGCACTATCGACCTCGATCTTTCGGTTTAGAATCCCCTTAAACACGAAAATCTAAGAGACACGTATTTTTTTATACGTGCCCTAACTCATGTTTAAAGGGTGAAACGCCTCTTTAAAAAAAAAAGAAACGGTATTTTTTTTCGAGGCGAATATCGTCGGAAGTATAAAGGATGGAAAAAATTTTTTTAAACAAAAGTTGTACGGTTTTAAGAATATTTAAATGTCGTGAAGAAAAAAAATTTTTTAATTTTTTTGTTTAACAATTGTTTAAACAAAAAATTTGTTAAACAAAAAAGAATTATTAAACAAAAAATTAAAAAAAAAATTTTTGTTTAACAATTGTTTGAACAATTAAAAAAATTAAAATATTTTTTTTTCACAACATCGAAGTACTCTTGAAACAATCGTACAACTTTTGTTTAAAAAATTTTTTTCCATCTTTTACTTCCAACGATATTCGTGTTTTACCCCTTAAATGTGAGTTAGGGCACATATAAAAAAATACGTGTCTCTTAGATTTTTGTGTTTAACAACATATTTCATGGAGAATCAAATCGGTTCCGGACAGTTGTGAAACTTTCCTTGTAAGACCTACCGATTTTCTTAAGACCAAATTCGACTTTATTCTTTCCCATTAGTCGAATTAAACGATTCACTGTACAACTAACAATTAGTAGATGCGAAAAATTATAGTCACCTATTTTTAGGTTAAAACTGGTTAAGACTTAAGATTTCCGACTACCGACTCATTGTAGAATCAGCTTAAGGAGGTTCTCGCGCTACTTCCTAGTCAATAGACAGTTAATTCACAATATAAATATAAAATAATTAAAATAATGGAATAAAAAGGTTACTAACAGTATCTTATGACATTATACATAATTAATGTTAATTTTATGTTATTAAATATTTTCAAAATGACAAAATGAAAATTGTAAGATGCTCATTTGATGTGTACGCATCGTCCAATTGACATATATTCCAGCTTTTTTCATTGAAGAATATAAATTTCTTGTAAATTGTACGGTCAGTTTAAATGAAATTTTATGAGGACAAACTTAAGTATTTACTTTATGATTGTAACGATTTTTAAAATGCTGTCTTATACGCAAGTGTCTCAATTTGAAAGAGAATAACTACAGAATAAGGTTATACCTTCAACTTGTAATGTAAAATTCTATAAATTTAGAATTAAATATCTTCAAAATGGTATGGTAAAAGTCAATGAAATTTTTTCTAAATATTGATATTATTAACTTTTGCATTACATGTATGTTATAGACTTGTCTTATCTTTCATCAAACGCGAGAACCTCCTTAATGCTTAATAACTCGATTCACAAGGTCGACCGCCGCGTTTTTTTACCAGATTCTTTCGTTTTGAGTGAAAACGCGTCGAATGAGTACATTTTTATTAAGATTCTAGGGAGGGATCCGTATTCTATAAATAATTATCTATATATTACATTTATCTTTTTTTAATACAATTTTTTAATAACAATACCCTTGAGTATAACAATATTAAGTGAATTTTGCATTTATTGTAATTGTAAAATGTGTAATGTAAGATTTTATACAGTATTTTCCATTATAATGTTTAATTATGTAGTTTGCAAACCATAAGTTATAATCTCTTGAGACCTGATTTTAATGGAAGCATATTAAAAACATTCCTTTTTTTAATTCAATTTAAAGACACTTAGCAAGTAATTCATCTAAAAAATTAATTTTTTTTATTTTGACTATGTTTTCAAGATGTATTATTATGTACATCTGTATCCTGTAGGGCTATTCTGTAACTTTTAACGACAGTTCGGTATCGTTGCGCAGTTTTTTCAACATGTAAAATACCTGCGCAACGATATCCCTAGCTAGTAAAATTGTCGTTAAAAAGTTACAGAATAGGTCTACTGATTCTAATAACTCGACGACAATTCGGTACAGTTATATTGTTATTGCTTAGCTTTTCTACTATAGGTGCGTTTACTTTTGCGCTCATAGCGCTTGTAAGCATCATTTGTTCTTGTTTAATATTTGATAGACAACAAGGATGAAATGATGCTTACAGCATGTGAGGGTGAAAAGCTAACGCATCCTATAATTCACCCTATAATATCTGTGTAACAACAATATAACGATATCGATACTGTCGTCAAGAGTTACTGAATCAGGGTATTGGTTTTAGATGTTGATAGAACTAAATAATTTCCACAGATAATGTCTTCAAATTTGATGTACATTGCAATATATATATAGGGTTTGAAAGGATTGAATTAGACCGCTATATGAACAAACAAGTAGAGGAACGCCAAATACAGAGGCTGGATCTTAGTGCCTAATAATATTTTTATGTAAATTTTAAATATATTTTCCAGTTCTATAAACAATACATTGATTACTGTCAGATTTAAAACAATTATAAATTGAAGCTGGAACAGTAATATCATAAATTAAATTGAATGTCAGTTTAATATATTACATTAATATATACAGGGTGTCCCATTTTAATGTCTCACCCCAAATAACTTTTCTATTTTTATAACGAAACGTTATTTTTATAACGAAACATGATTATTTATGACATCTAATACTAGTTAATTTCGAATAAAAGTAAGATAATATATTAGAGTTTAAATTAAAATTTTTCCTTTGCTCATTTTTTTGACCTATCTACTCATTTAATTTTTGTGTCTACAATGTCGAGCGGATTACGTCTTTTCTTATTTTATATATTTTTTAATTTTTGATTTTAGAAAAATATGTTTCAGACAAAAGTTGTATGGCCCCTTTGAGGAGGACATAAGCTGTTGTCATTAGTTTGACCTTGAATAGTTGCTTGAAGGTCACGTGAAGGTCACCTTCAATTTCTTAAATAGAAACCCTTATTTTTCATTGCATATTCTTGTAGTTTATCTCGAGAGCTTTCCAAAATACTATAATAAAATATTTTTTCATCAAATACTTTTTTAGTTATGATACTCGAGAGTTACAGTACCTCCGGCATTTAGCATTATCCAAGGTGTCCGACCGACAGCTAAAACCTCTTAAATGTTGTTTGCACGAACAAATAACGTCGAGTTCTTAGAATTAGATTTAGACGCTTTATAACGACGAATTTGTTATACGAAAATTGACACGAACATACGACTGCATGTATCATAGGTTGCGTGAGATATTGATGAGGTAGTATATAAAGACATGCCGATGCGCTGGAAAAACAGCGATATCTATTGACTTTGTCGGAGTTCGAGCTTCGCTTTAAGATCTCAACATATTGCATTTGCTTTATAACCTTTTTAATACAACACTTTTCTATACTTTGTTTGAAATTATAATCTCATACTGTGTGAATCTTTTAATAATAATACAATGTATTTATTTTCAGTTAATAAATGATTATTTGAGAGATACATATTGGTCTCGAGCAGGAATAACTGGGAGAGACATCAGAAAGTTAAACATTGCTGCCTGTCGTCTGATGTTAGATATACTTCCAGGATTAGAAACTTCAGCAGTATTTCAGCCAGATATGGAAGGTCTTATACATAGATTATTTTCTTGGGCAGAAAAGAGCATTGAACCATTACAGAGTTATTCGACCGGTCTTTTGGCCGCTGCTATGGAAGTGCAAGATATAGCTACGGGATTTAGAGATCAAAATGCTAAAATGGTACCATTAATGTTGCAACGATTACATAAATTGCAGCAGAAAGCGCACGAAGACCGTCAGCAAAAAATGCATGAGGATCATCAGAAAAATATTAGGCCATTTGCTCATTTTGGACAAGATAGAAATAGTGTTGATTATATTGATAAAGATATTTCCGAAAAACGCAAAATGCGAGAGAAATGGCAGTTCTTCCGATGATAATGATTCAATGCACAATTTCAGTGACATGCCAGCTACAAAAAGGAAGAAAAGCAACTCTGGTTGTGAAACGCCTATAAAAAATAACGAACTCTATCCCAAGATTATGTCCCCACCTCTGTCCATCCCAAAAACCGTGAACAACCATGTTAATTTGCAAGTAACACCATCCAAACAGAGTGGTTTACAATCCACGAGGATATTGAATGTACCAGCATCCGCTAGATGTAATTTGCAAAAGTTATCCAGTCTGTCTCAAAATTCTAATATACATTTGACATTATTAGAGGGAAATTCAAATTCTTCCTGGGCTGAGATGGAATCGTATGTCATTGGTAATGTTCAAATGTATCCTCCTACTCTTGCGACTCGGCAGATGCTAATTTTACGGTACTTGACACCAATGGGAGAGTATCAAGAGTTCCTTGGTCATGTGTTTGAACACAACGCTCTGGACTTAATACTGAAATATATAAATGTGCGAGAAACTAAGGATAGCAGACTTGCTTTTGAGGCTCTTAAGTATCTTGCATCTTTGTTATGTCATAAAAAATTCTCAATCGAATTCCTAAATGTGGGCGGTTTGCAAAGATTGTTAGATGTGCCGAGACCGAGTGTTGCAGCAACAGGTGTATCGATATGTCTCTACTATCTGGCGTACTGCGAGGATGCTATGGAACGAGTGTGTCTGTTACCGAAGCACATAATATCTGACCTCGTGACTTATGCATTATGGTTATTAGAACGTAGTCACGATTCTGGACGATGTCACGCGACTATGTTCTTTGGATTTTCTTTTCCGTTCAAAGTTATATTGGAAGAGTTCGATGCACAGGATGGCTTGAGAAAATTGTTTAATGTAGTAAGGGAATATCAATGTTTATATTCACTAAATGAAAATAACTTAATATCTGTTTGTATATTTTACTTATAAAGCACGGAAAATAGAATTTTTTTATTACGAAGAATAGATTACTTACTAGTATCTCATAAATTAAAATTATTCTTTGTATGATAAAATATAATTAAATTCTATATAGATATCTACTTTGCCAATTTTAAATATTGAAGAAGAACCGACTATAAATGATGATGAAGAATGTGCATCACGACAAATCGTACGACACGTAGCTGTTGCTTTGAAGAGATACATGGAAGCGCATTTGCACTTAAAAGCAGAACAATTACAACGTGCGGAAAACGTTAGAGTTGAACGTGATACATGGCAACCTTCGTTACCACCTTATAAGGTAAGTATAAATAATTATGCAGTTAAAGGAGTTTTTTCTCATCAGAGTAATAAAAAATGAGTAATTTTTTATACATTTTAAAAAGAAAAACGAAAAGGTCTTGCAGCTAAAATTTTTTTATCTATATTTTATTAATATTTATTGCGGTAAATTTGACCTACACTTCATAGTTCTGAAGCAACAAATTACAAAAAGTTCTTACTTTTTTTTTTACTCCCTTTTTAAGCGTAATTATCGTTCGTATTTGAATATCTATAAAAGATACAAAAAATTAAGAAATTGAAAAATTCATGTCTTTATATTTATTTTACAATTTTATAAATTGCATTAAAAATTTAATCTTTAAAAAATTGTGTTGATAGTATTCATAATATTGATCGTATTTATAATTGGAACGTCTATTTTATATTTTGACAGAGTTTGAAACTAATGAGCTAATTTGTTATAGAAGTATCATGGAATTTAAGAAATATATTTGTTATAGAAATATCATGGAATTTAAGAAATATATTTTAGGAACAACGTATTTTGTACATAATTTCGTACACACAATGTTTTCCAACGTATCATTATTGTCCTTCCATATAGACATCTTTTTGATAAGTGAAAAAATAAATTATTCTTTTAAAAATTTCTTTACTTTTTGTAATGTTATTTTTTTAAAATCACGTTAGATCTTTGTTCAGAATATTTGATTCTCAAGTGTTTGTAACTCTTTAGATATTGTCAAAACCATTTTAAGAACTTATTTTAATTTAATTTAATTTTATCATTCGGTTATATAAAGTATGAAAAAATGGTAAAATAAAAAATCCTTCTAACAGTTTTTTTCGTTTAAATTACGTTTAACTATTTAAGCAATTTCATTCTGAAATACGACACATTTGCACGTAAAATTATTTGCATAATATAAAATTATTTGAATTAAATTTTTTTGACCGTCTTATAAAAATCAATTATTATATATTTTAACGTATTAGATGTGTATACATATACATTTTTTAAACGTGTTTATTTTGTAGGCATGCAAATTTAGCAGCGAAGAAGTTCAGGCAAAAGTGGAAATTCTTCAAGAATTAATGTCAGTTAGAGCAGTATGGCCACCAGTAGAAGAACTTCATCGTTTAGGTGGTATCACATTGCTTTTGCAAATCATAGCTTTTGCTCGCGAATGGAATTATAGTGGCCGGTAAGTAGGTTAAGTGGACAGTAAGATATCACATGTCTACATACTAACAAAAATTCATCAAATATTTAACTTTGTATTTTAATCCTTTCGCAACGGTAACATCGGCTGCCACTATGCTATTGCTACGTGCTCGCTGTATAGGGACGCTACTATTATATAAGAGTACAAATCCGCGTGCTGTATAGTGCATGAAACGGTTTTGTAAATAACCCAGGAAAATTAATTTTTTTTTGCGTTTTGGAGGCAAAATTACCATGAAAGATTTGTTTGCGGGAAGTTGTTCAAAATGACGTATTATTATACAACATACTAAAAGTCCTAACCGCCAGCGGACTTGGAAAACTTTCCAGCTTCAAAAAATGACCAAAAGTGCGGTTTTTTTTTTAAATATCTCGGAAAGTATTGATTTTATCGAAATAAAGGTCATTATCTTAATTTCGTTGTTTTTTTTTTTTGGTCGTACAATCAATACTTTCCGTGATAGAATTTTTTAAAGAATGTTGTATTTTTGGTCATTTCGAGGACGAAGCGATTTTTCACACTTTTTTCGTAAATATCTCTGATATGGTTACTTTTACGCAAGAAGACTAGAACTAAGGAGGATCAACTCGTGCCAATAGCGGTAGTGGGGGTGAGGCAAAAAGTGGCGACGGATAACTTCCCCCACTCTTGCGCTTCATTAGTCCTCTCTGTCGCTCTATATAGTTGTCGCTCTATCGTTCTATAATCGTCACTTTGTCGCTCTTATATCGAACTTTCACACAATGCGCAGTGCCGCTGCACATCGTGTGAATAGCCACGGACGTTTTTTGACTCACCCCCACCACGCGAGTCGATCCTCCTTAGTTCTAGTCTTCTTGCTTTTACGTATAACGTACTTCTTATAAAAATTGAGGGTTACCGAATTCCCTACAAAATCTTTTATTCGTCCTTGTACGACCAATAGTTTTCGAGATCAAATTATATTGTGGAATTGTCGAAATAATGATATGATCAATGCAGCTCAGGAAATTCATGTTTCCGAAACGGTAGCGTCAACAATAAATAAGTATGAATACATGCATTACAGATGCATCAACAAACTCAATAAATATATATATCGAAGCACAAATAAATAAGAACAAATCAGAAGTAAGGTTTTGTGAAAAGACAGTTAAATAGAAAAATAAAAAAACATAAATATTACATACAATTAGATTCCAAGAAGTACTCAGTAATTAGTGAACATGTAGTACCGACGTAATACTGACTTACCGACAAAATTAAATTCGAATTTTATTTGCATTTTTAAATATGTATTAATTTGATTTTTGCCGTTGATGAGGGTCTAGTTAGGTTGGAACGTTCCGTACGATATACGAGTATACGATATTTTATATAAGATGTACTATTAAAACAAGAGCATCATTTTTGCTCGTTTATATTGGCTTTGTTTCTCCTTATTAATGTTATTTACAATACGAGCTACGTCATTACTTTACATACAAACACAAGTTGTTAAGCATTTTAGAATTTATAAATAATTGATATTTTTAGGGTACATACTACTTCTAGTGCAGAAACGGTTAGATCATGTTTGGATGTTGTCGCAATTTGTTCTGTTGTACCAAAAGTTATGTTGCTGCTATGTGAAAGAGTTGATATGCCAGACATGTCAATGACAATGGCGATTAATCTTTTGCTAGCTGCAGCTGAATGTGAAATTATTGCAGATGCTGATGTACAAAGAGCAGCACTTAGAGCTGTAATCAATTGTGTATGTGCTCCCATAAACAGAGTACGTTTTTAATATAAATTATTTTTCAATAAGTATGTGCGTGCGTACTTTTATATGCAAAACTATTAGAAGAAACATGTAAAAAAAATCATGTTTCTATTTAAAAAAATAGCGATAATCCTTATATAACTTTGAAAAATTGATTGTACAATCTGAAAGGGGACAAATAAATTACACAGTTCAACACTTTTTTGACACCTGAATAAACGAAGCGTTTTCCGATAGATTTTTATTCGCTGAAAATATGAATCCGGCCGTGGAATTGGCCTAATGCGTCAGGTTTAAAAAAAAATTTGAGGTTAAATGTGTTAAAATTGGCATTTTTGGCCATATTTACTATTTTTTTGCAGCCAAAGTAAATTTTATTTTCGATTTCATTTACGCCACTTTAAAGTACTATCTTTTATCTGTAAAATAAATTGATATTTATTACGATACAATTTTTTTTATATGCATAATTAGCATATTATAAATCATTAAGTTGAATTAATAAATAATTATTGAAAACGACTGTGTAATTTTTTTTACACCAAATGATTCTTCTCATTATTCTGTGCATAAAAGTGATTACCAAAAATTGAAAAGGTTTACGAGATATTTTCAGAGTTGGGAAGCGTTACTTTTTCCGTTACTTTTTCGTTACTTTTTATAGGAAACAATTTGATAATGACATTGCAATTTTTTATAACTAAATGCTAAGGTTGTGCCAAGGTTGGAATAGTCGACTTTTCCAACCTTGATACAATCTTAGCGTTTAGTTATAAAAAATTGCAATGTCATGATTATTATAAAAAATAACGGAAAAAGTAACGTTTCCCAACTGTGGATATTTTATATTTTATGTAAAAATGCGCCAGACTAAAATATAAAATTTCGTAAAGAGTACTGATTTTTTTATAACTATATTTTATAATGCAGAATATTCTGTAATGCAGAATAATTACATAAATCGTATGATATTTCATTTTAATAAATGGACGATGAACTTTATATAATCTTAAAAAACTTTTTTCAGAGTCGGCAAGTAACGCGTTAACTTGTAACGCCGTTTCTTTGTTGATCGTTACCTTGTTATAATAACGATTTGGTAATGACATTGTGAATTTGTTATGATGGTAATGCTAACATCAGAGTTAGAAAAGTCAATCGTTACTTGTAATGAATTGAAAAAGTCATTCATTACTGAAAAAAATAACTCCTAATTTATAATGCGTTACTCGTTATACTTATAACTTTTTCAGTGTAACGTGTAATAGTGACAAGTTACTCTTCAAAGTGACTTTTCTAACTTTAGTACAACCTTAGCGTTTAGTTAGTTAGCGTTACCGTCATAAAAAATTGCAACATCGTCATCAAATTGTTTACTATAAAAAGTAACGACAAAGTAACTGAAAAGTAACGTTTGCCAACCCTGATTTTTTTTCAAAAATTAATTTTACCATTATTTGTCCTCCTCCAGACTATGCAACTTTTGTCTAAAAAGTTTTCTTCTAAAACTTACGGATTTTGAGATATTTGGATGAATAAATTAAAATGACTCACTTTGAGTACAATATAGGACAACATAGGACATCTACATATACAGAGTGTCTCATTTTAAATAATGTATTAAGATTTCTCAACAATTATGATAGATACGGAAAAATGTTTCAAACAAAAGTTGTATGGTTCGAAGGGGGACATAAGAAGATATCATTGATTTGACCTTGGGTGGCGTCGTCAAGGTCACGTCGACTTTTTTAAATGGAACCCTCTATTTTTCATTACATTTTCTTGTAGCTTACCTCGAGAGCTTTTCAAAACACTATAATAAAATATTTTTTCATTAAATATTTTTTGAGTTATAAGGCCCGAAAGTTACAGTACAGTGTACAGTCGGCATTAGCATCACGCAAATTGTCCGACCGACGGCTAAAACTTCTTGAATATTGTTCAGGATCATATACTGGATAACATTTGTCAAGATCAAAGTCATTGGAAATTATTTCTCTTATTTTCATTTTTACGAGGGTCGTCTGAAAAGTTTTGAGCCTAACATAGAAACAAGTAATTTTTCGGTCAAATTCAATTTTATTTTTCCACGTAGTCTC